>NW_009626606.1:0-8433 GCF_000690535.1 Cariama cristata
GGAACGAGCACACCAACGTTCCAAACCAGTAATCTAAGGAGAAATCTAAGCCACTGTAGAATCTGGAAAGGAAATCGGAGGTGTGAGGCAGAGATGGCCCGCTTCTGTGCCTCTATGTACAGAGATTCAGGGCTTGTCTTTGAAATTCATGGTGGACTAACTAAATTGAAAAGGTGCAGGTTCCTTAGTTTCAATTATTTTCTTGTTCCTGTAATTCATTGCAGAGCTTGTATTCCAGGTTGTGATGTGACAGTTCCCATGTGAAACTTTTCTTTACAAAACTGATGTTCATTAGTGTGCTAAAGTACAGATGCAAAAGCCTGGTGCAGTTGTTTGCAATGTTATGGCAGTGAACTGTGTGAAGAACTTAAGCTCTGCGCTGTTTTCCCTGCAGATGCTATTTTGGACAAGAATGTAGTATTTTGGGAGTGTACTTGATACTCCTTTGAGACAGTCTACTTTCACAGTGTCTGGATACATACAGAGTGCAGTTCTACAAGTGTGATTTCAGCTCTTTTAAATGCAATCTAAATTTTAGTGAGGAGAATGAAGGCCACAAAACTCCTGGTTTTCCTGAGCTTGTTCTTACCCGGAACAATTCCCTAGAATCAGTTAACAAAAAAACCCACAACTCTAATCCACTTGAGTGACACTGTAAGTGTTTTTGGTGTCTTAGAAGGAAATAAAATGGCAGGACTGGGGAATTTTATGGTGTAATGTAGAGACAGTACAAGGAAGGGGAAGAGGATAAATTGTTACTGGAATTCTAATAACATAAGATCATGAGTTGTGCTTAGTGCTGCATGAGCATCTCATTAGTTCCTCTTCAGATTGTTCCACCCCCAATAAAATCTACTTAATTAGTAGAGGGTTTTAAATGAAAGGTCAGAGTAAAGATACATCTTGAACAGAGATCCGGAGTCTGGATTATTTTCCCTCTGACACTGATTCCCTGTGGGTCTTGAACAACCCACTAATAAAACCTGTTTTCACTCACAAGTATGCTGTGTATAGAATTTCTGTCAATGAGATGTGCAGTTATAGGGGCTGATAGACTGGACCTTTGTTTCCTCCTTGGGTAAATCTGATCGAACTGTTCACCTCAGAGTGATTTAGGGACCTAGCACTTATAGGGTGTGTTGAGATTAAGTGAAACACATTATCAAAATGCGTTATTACATGGATGGTTGGAAGAGCAGAAACACTCTTGGATTGCACAATGTTGCTATAGATTCAGAAATAGGACAGGTATCGAGAGAGCGCTTTTCCCATGCATTCTAGTACTAGATGATGAAGGAAAAAAGGCAAATGCTGTGAAGTACTCAAGAGGCACTAAACTGGTGTGATTTTTGGATCTGAGAACTTTGGTGTAAAGACCTGTTCTACAACAAAGTGCTCTGTCTTATGTTAAGTCATCCTCCTCTCTACTTTTTAATATTACAGATTTGTGAATGGATGGTCTGAAGGTAAACAAGATAATGTTACTTCTGGATGTTTATAGCAATGTAATATTCTGGTATGGAAAGCTCAGATCAGTCAATTTTGCCTGAAAATTAAGATCACTTCCCATACTTGCTTCAAAATAGCTATTAAAACTATTCCTTGGGTGCTTTTTTTTTCCCACATCCTTGTACTTCTTGGAATTGTTTCACTGTGTAAAGGCCTCCTATATCATTTTGGTAGGAAGTGAGTTTAAAGAAATGAAACAGCTACTGCAAACCTGTGTGTAAAGTCTGAAAATGCTTAATTTCATGCTCACCATGTCTTCAGCGCAGGGATATACTGTCTCCTCTTGGGACCACAACATAGAGGCAGAGACATGGCTCAGTTTGCAGTAAGCTTCCGCCTCTGAATGGCTTGCAGTGCCCGACAGATCCAAGGGAACTATTTGACCTCCCTGCATGTGCCTTTCAGTCAGTCCTCATCAGTGTGCTGCAGCGGGTAGAGCAGACATGAAAATTTGAGTAGGACCACTTTAAAGCAGGTATTGTATGCAAAAAAAATCTTTCTTTGCCTTTTTTTTCCTCAGTAAGATCTCTGGCAAGATGTTGAAGTTGCATTTTAATCAGTATTTGATGAATAGCATTTCTGAACAGTAGTGTAAAATAATTTAAAAATTAAATCGGTAAGAAAATTTTGTATTGTTTAGAAAAGGCAATTGCTGTATGTCTGATTCCCCCACCTCTTTGCACATTTCATGACAGATGCTAGGAATTGACCATATTTCTAATATGTGTGTAGTGATAAGAGGAATTAAAGGGGGAAGATTGATACAAAAGCTGAGTCTTAAAAATTAAAAGCAGTAGTTGAGTTGACCAACACCTCTACCAAAGCTGAAGAGAAGATAATATTTCATTGTAGCTGAAATATATTACTTCCCAGCTCCTGCGTATTGTTTAATAAATAAGGGAGATGCACATAATTCAACATCTGATTATAAAAAAGACTATATATTCCTCAAAAGAGAGAGATTCTGCTTTTTAGTAATAAACAGCATCTGCTTTGTTTTTCTCCAAACTGAAAGGTAATTGAACTGACAATTCCAAGCTGTCCTGAAAATGACAGATGACTGAATTGGGAGTAGGAAGAAAGCAGAAGCCCTTTTGTACTAAAGAAAAGGGAGATGGCACACTATAGTTGGATCTAGTTCCCTTTTACAGATTTCTTTCAGAGCTTAAGCAGCTCTGGGTGACCCCAGCCAACTCATTTTATTGTTTAATTTCTTAATGTCAGCAATGGCTATTATAGTTCCCAGGTAGAGCAGCATTTCCTAAATAGTCATTTTTATAACAATCTTGTCCTTTCTTCTCTTTGTGACCATAGAAACACATGTGGTACGGAAGAGAATCTGCTTTTATCACATTCTTCCTAGCTCACTTGGCTTTACTGTAAGACTCATGGGTGTTTTTGTTTTGGACCTTTTTTCTAGTTTTGAGGCTAAGCTAACTTTTCTTGTCTCCTGGTCTATAAAAGTCAGAACAGTCCCTGTTTGTGTCTCATGGTGATTAAGCTGCTTCACAAGTGCTCTTGAGATCTGTAATGAGTAAAATTGTGAAGCTGTTTTGGCAGATCAGCTGTTCTGTCAGGGTCACAAGCACCAACACTTATTTACTGTGCTTGGACAGATTCACAGAAACAGCCAGTTGTGGTAACATTTCAATATGTATGTGAGAAAGCCAGAGCAGAGTGCTAGGAGGTTTCTGAACAGGGAGAGCTGACTGATGGTTACAGCAAGGCTCAGAAGTCAAGAACTATGAATTCTGTTCCTAAGGCTGTTGAATGTTGTGGCATTAGTTTATTGTATGGCTTTTGACAAGCCCTCTATGCCTCTGTTTCCCCGTTTGCAGAATATGGATATATATATATATAGTGTATATGTGTATACATCTATTATATCCCTTTGATATTGTTGCCTTTATCACTAACACAAAGCGGCAAACTAAAATGAAACAAGTAGTCAATATACAGCAAAGTAGTTACCTAATCCATTCACTATCCTGCTGTCTAAAGAATAGACACAGAAAACACATTGGGACAAGTTTTTTTCCTTAGCTTTGTCTGATTCTCTAACTAGTACTGTCACACAATGTTCCAGATACAGGCATGTGGGGAAATCCTCTATCTAGACTGGAAACCTAGATCCTGATTAAGGTTTTGGAGAAACTCTAGTAATACCAGTTAAGTCTTGTAGACTCCATCAATGGACCAAGCTTGTTTAGTGACCATTTTAATACTTAATTATGAGTGGAGGGGATTTGTTGCCTTTTCTATTTGTAAGTAGCATCTGCAGGTCTGTTGCATGTGGCCTGACTTTAAGACTAGCACCTAGACGCTAGGTGTTCTCAAGGTATTTGGCATTTTCCTAGGGCAAGTCATATTCATTGCTCTTCTGTTGCATCAGGCACGTTTGGTGAAGCAACTTCTGCTCCAAGACAGACTCAAAGATCTAGTAAATGGAATAGTTTTGAATTTCATGGCTAAAGTTTCTGGCTTGATTATTACACTGAGGCCAACGTGGGTTGATGTGAGAAGAAAAAGGCAAGAAGGTAATATTCATGCAACAGATATCAACAGCCCCATTCCCAGCATTCCCTCCTTGCTCTGCCTACATTCCTGTCATTCCCCTATTTGCTGCACCCAATTTATTCCTGTGCATCTCAGACAGAGGTATATAGCAAGTCAGTTCCCCTACAGCTGTCACAGCAGTCTTATGGCATTAAATTTTCAGCTTGCAAGAAAATTGATCAGGGCCATCTTGAGATATCTACATTTATTCTACATTCCTCATAGCAAATTGTCTGAATTGTTTTCTATGGGAGGAACTTTTCTGTCTTGGCTTATACATCAGGCTGCTTGTGTACAACTTAGCGTAACACACATAGTGTTATGCTATGCAAACTGCAGCAGTATAGTGCAGAATCACAATGTGATATTTTGAGCATCTTCAGATGTGTTGAGCTGGTCAGGGTTTTGCTTTTAAAAAAATCCCAAACACCACAATTCTTTGAAATCAGGAAATGTGTCAGAGGAAGAAAGGTGCATATTGTCAATGTATTTTATGGCAATTGTGCCAGATGCCATTGAAAAAAATTATTGCCACAGACACAAAGTTCTTTAAATTGGCAATTGTGTATTGTAGTTCATGATGATCGCACATTCTCATGTCTGAGGAGCATGGTCTTGGGAACAAATGTGAAGACTACAGAAAGGATGAAGTGAGCCATCTTGAACAGCCCTAGCAGGAAAGCTTCCTCTGCCTGTGGTTCAGCAGACACAGAGGCTGAAGCACGTGGAACGTAGGGTTAAGCCACATCATTGTAAGGAAATTGCTTACATTTCAGAAGTTTGTCAAGAAGGTGATCTGCCTGTGAAACACCCGTGCTGATGAAGCAAGGACTTGGGGCCAGAGGTTCCTTCTGTTAGAGCTGGGATGTGATGTCAGATTCCAGCAACCACTAAGCTGTTCCTACTCATGCTCAAGGGAATTACACCCACCCTGTTTTATCTTTGATACTGACAGTATCTAAAGTACTCAGATGTTAGATTTTTTTCCTCTTGATTAGAAGGCTTAAAGAATTTGGCCTCGTGCAAGTTTGCATCAAGTTAACATCTACAAATTAAGGAACTACAAATTAGGGATCACTTTTGTTCTCCACTGAAGCTTGGATTTTTCTTGTTGCAGCCTCTCGTCCACCTGAGAGGTATGATCACTTTCTAGGCTCTTTCTGTGTCTTCCACTATCACCAGAAAGATTCTGTTGTATTTAAATTTGCTCACAATGCACTCAGAACATAGAGACCACACTAGCTCATTCTTTCATTACTATGTCAGTTCACAAGCTTTTAACTTGTGTTTGCCAATAGAGAGAGCAGATATGAATCAAAGCTAGAGCAAATATTTTTTGACTATGAACCCTCTCTGAGTTCAATAGCTCTCCCAATAGTTCCTAGTTGCTCTTTTGTTTGAGGCAGAGGCCCCTGGGCTCCCATTTAAGCTCTGATGCTTAGTTTTCAAAACCACCTTTGAAGTTGTATGTGCTGATGCTCTCAGCAAGTGGGAGTGAGAGGTCACTTCTTTATTGCTTTGAATGAAAAGAAAGTCTAGAATATCTTCCTGGTTAGCATTTACTTTCTTGCATCAGCCCAACAAGGAAGTACATTTACTGCATACGGTAGCACTAAGATGATGACAAAAATTAGGAACATTTACATAGTATCTCTTAATACCTGCCAGAGTTGGTCATCTGGAGCAGCAGTATGTTACGACAATATACACTGAGTTCATGCATTTGCTGTGACAACACTAGAAAAAGTTAATCTTTAGATGACATACAGTGGGAGTTCTGAGTCCTAATAATGTAAAAGTTTCCACAATAATTAAATTCCATTGCAAGGACACAGACATTAGTGGAGCATAGTTTAAAGACAGTCTCAAGATAAGTCACATTATCGCTATGGTTTATCTTCAGTACCATTTGCACTAACATAACTGCTGTTACTAATGTTAAAGTTCATGTCATCAGTAACTATTGTCTTTAGTCAGTAACATAGTATTAATATGAATATTCCAAGCAGCAATTTTAAACCTTGAGCAGTTGCTTACACAAAAATACAGTTTTTAACAAATATTCTTCTGATCTGTTGATAGCAAAAACCATACATTTATTTCCCCAGACTGCTCTGAGAAATTTAAAACGGTATCCAAAAGAAATGTCAGACACTGAGATTTTTCTTACCCTTAGTACTTCTTAAAATACTCAGAGCTAATCTTAGATTATATTTTATCACCACAAGCTGTCATAGAAAATTCGAGCTATTTGTAGACTACAAAAGACATTTGAAATTGATCCTCTAGCAAAACAATGTCTCTGTTGCCTTTTTCACCCTTGCTTACAGCTATGCCAGGATTTCAGCTTTTGCTGTAGTGAAGCTGCACTGTATTTGCTCAGTAAGTTGTATATTTTTCTAAAGCATTAACTTGTTTGCAAGCTGGAGTAACATTCTGCATTAATTGGTTAGCAAGCAAGTATATCTCAGCCACTCCTTTATCAGGAATATCTATAACACTTTGATCTCTGCTATTTCTAAAATTTGTTGCTTGTTTGATTTTCTAGGACTGCCCTTTTAAAGTCAGGCAGCTGCAGCCTCTTAAAGTAGCTATCATTCAAATGGCAGCTGTTAGCCATATCTGGCTTTTCAAGTCCAGCTAAAAGTAGCTGCTATAACTTTTCTGAGAAGATGTTATTTAACTTATAGAAGGCTTACTAAGAATTTCTAAATCCTCATTTTGAGGTCATACATGAAACCAGAGATTCTGTAAGCGTGTTCTAGGAATAAGTACTGGGGACTTGAGGGATCTTGGAATCTAGCTCCAATTTCATGAACCTTTGTGTCATCCTAGATGAATCACTTCTGCATCCTCAGAAAGAACATCTGAAACATTTGTAACATCCTCGACTCCTATAGCTCCTTTTCTCCACCCTTTCCAATTTTTGAATGAAGTATTGGGAGAATTCACACCTTCCCCTAACACCCAAATCTGGGAATAAGTCAAAACCCCTTAAGGACAATGCTATTAGGACAAGAAAATGATCTTGCTAAGGGTTTAAACCACAAATTTAATCAAAAAATAACTTTTCAGGAATCTTTATTGTGCTGCTTAAGCATTTAAAATGAGAATGTTAGCAGAACATGGTTTGTAAGCCAAATTGTATGAGGTAGCATTATATATTCTGATGTTATTCTAATCTTGGTATGGATGAAACCATGGCACTCCCCTTGCAGAGTACAGCTGGGGAGATCAACCAGTGTGCTGATTTATTTTTTTAAAAAAAAGTGGGTTTAATTGGAGGCTGAAAATACACATCTCTGTCATAAAACAAAATATCAGTTATCTATGCCTAAATTAGATGTAGTCTTTGTCCAGAATAATCCTAAATTTACATGAGCCCAGGTGTGAACTCTGTAGCTTATGCCTTGGTAGTGTGGTACATGCTGTGCTTAAGACTTCCCACTTCCAGTTGCAGCATTGTTTTGTGGTTGGGGGAGTGGGGAGCAACCTATCTTAAAAAAAAAAAGTAACCCCTATAGTTGGCTCATCCTTTCAGGTGAGTGGGACTACACTTGTAGGAAATCTGTAGTTCAGAAACTAGCTTTCCATTCTAGAGACAGAGGAAAGCTTTTTTTTATTCAGTGGCTTTATCGAGGAATTGAGGCCTGATGTTTACCTAAGCAACTGTTTTACTGTATGTAATTAAGAGTCTTTTCAAGCTAAAAGAATGTTAGGAGGGTCATATAGTTAAACCCTGGAATTAGTTGTCTGTGCAATGTGAATTTTGCCCTCTGTGTGTATTTTAATTGCAGTGTGTCACACTTGGGTGTTTTTTCCTACATCACGGGTGCCTTAGTGCTCAGAAGGGATGACAGTTGTCAAGTGAGGGCTCTACCTGGTGTATTCTTGTTCGGTGTTTGGCGAGCAGTTCCGTGACCCTCGGTGCCCACTCAAACACTGCGTGGACAAGTTCGGCTTTAACGCTGGCGTGGAGTTTTTTCTGGTAGTTACAGGTAGCTTCTAAATTAATTTCTCCTTGCTAGCTCCATGGTGTGGTAGACTGCCCTGTCTTACAGATAAATTAGGCAAATACCTTGCATGAGCCCTGAGCGGTTTCACCTCCGGAAACCTGTACTCATGGCCTCCTCCTCCGGGGAGGGATTAATATAGTCTCAGTATTGCACTGCCCGTACTGCTGCGATGCTCGGGAGGGCTCGGTACCTCGGCTGCTGCCTCTCTCCTCTCCTCCCTGCTCGCTCCTACGCAAATCCCGTGGCGGGGCCGGCCTCGGGGCAGCTTCCCGGCGGGCAGGGCGCTCCCGGCATGGGCGCTGTGTGTTCCCCGCGTCTGCCCCTGCGCATGCGCGGGGAGTGCCCGCCTTCC
>NW_009626607.1:0-777 GCF_000690535.1 Cariama cristata
CGGGTGGTTGGGGGTCCCTGTGGTGTGATGTGATGTCCCCTGTCCCCGCAGGGTGACGTGGAGGAGGATGAGGCCATTCCTGACAGCGAGCAGGACATCAAGCCCCGCTTCCACAAGTCCCGCACGGTGACGCTGCAGCACGAGGAGGAGCGGCCGCAGGACCCCGATGACACAGAGGACGAGGACGATGATGACACGCTCTCAGACTGGAACCTGAGTACGGGCTCGTTGCGGGGTCCTGGCTGCGGTTTTGGGCTCCTGGGAGGTTAACGACTCCTGGGAGGTCTAGGGGTTAATTAAACCCCGAGGTGAGGTGCTGCCTGTTCGTGAGCGATTAACCCCGTCCCCTCTTGCCTGCCCGGCAGGGAAGTGCTCGGCTGCCGCGCTGGATGTCTTGGCCAACGTTTTCCGGGAAGAGCTGCTCCCCCACCTCCTCCCACTACTCAAGGAGCTCCTGTTCCACCCCGAATGGGTCATCAAGGAGTCGGGCATCCTCGTCCTGGGGGCCATCAAACGCGCTGCCTGCAGTGCGCCGTCCCTGACCCGCCGCCGTGCCGGCGCCGGGGGTCTCTGAGCCTCCCTGTGCCCCCCAGGCTGCATGCAGGGCATGGTGCCCTACCTGCCGGAGCTGATCCCCCACCTCATCCAATGCCTGTCGGACAAGAAGGCGCTGGTGCGCTCCATTGCCTGCTGGACCCTGAGCCGCTACGCCCCCTGGGGGGGCAGCCAGCCCCCCGACATGTACCTCAAGCCCCTCATGACCGCGCTGCTCCAGCG
>NW_009626607.1:962-1177 GCF_000690535.1 Cariama cristata
TGACCCAGAGCGGGGGGCGTGCAGGGGGGTGCTCAGCCCTGGTCCTGGGGGGGCTGCTGACCCTTTCTCCCCGTCGCCTCCAGCGCCTTTGCCACCCTCGAGGAGGAGGCCTGCACGGAGCTGGTGCCGTACCTCAGCTTCATCCTGGACACGCTGGTCTTTGCCTTCGGCAAGTACCAGCACAAGAACCTGCTGATCCTCTACGACGCCATTGG
>NW_009626608.1:0-221 GCF_000690535.1 Cariama cristata
GCACCCCCCGAACCCCCAAACCACCCCCCTGCCTGGCCAAGGGGCTCCTGCACCCTCTGCCCAATATCTCCCCCCCTCACTGCACGGCTCCGGGGCTGGAAAGAAAAGACAACAGGGCTGGCGTCGGGGCAGCCGGCAGGGCACGGCTCCAGAAACAGGGGAGCTTTCCAGCTCCGGGGCTGGGAAAGAAATAAGTGGGTTCATTTTATAGGCCACCGTCG
>NW_009626608.1:347-583 GCF_000690535.1 Cariama cristata
GCGTGAGAGCCCCTGATTTACGTCCTGGCGTAAAAAAAGCCCTATCTGGCTTAAACCATCTAATTTATAATGGCCGTTCGTAACCATATTGATTGCCTTTAGAAAGAAGGTGCCGTACGCATTGCAAAATCCATTCCTCCACGTTAAAAGCATCCCTGCATAAATCTCCCTTAATACCGAACTGCTTACTGCTTTCATTAGGGTTATGGCACTACCGGCGGGATCTATAAGGAAAT
>NW_009626608.1:593-922 GCF_000690535.1 Cariama cristata
GCGGGCGCCGCCCCCCCCCCCCCCCCCCCGCCGCCGGCTGGCGAGAGGCGAGGGATCCCACCGAGCCGCCCACAGGGAAGGGATATATCATATCATATCATATCATATCATATCATCTTAAACAGCCGCTTTATCCGCCTGGCTTTGGGCTTATTCCCTGCCTGGGGATGGTGGCAGACAGCACGAGGGACGGGCTGGGATAGACCCTGTATACGAATCCTCCTCGTTAAATTCAAAGCAAAGAGCCGCACTCCATCACGTGCGTCTCCCTCCCCTGCAATACATCCAGGCAACGCTCAGCTTGGGGAAAAAAAAAAACAAAACAACAA
>NW_009626609.1:0-1525 GCF_000690535.1 Cariama cristata
ACCATAATGATTCTATGATTCTATATACACATATTGGCTGAATATTTAAAAGTTCATAGTAAGCAGGCATCTATTAAGATATAGTTGTTTGCCTTATATTCACCACGGCAGCAAATGCGACTGATTATTTTCCCAGTTGGTATCTCCTAGTAATCCTGGTAATACAGTGGCCCTGCATTTTTCACAAAGTAGGAAAATCTGTACAATATTCTTAGTGAGAACAAGTCATCTTGCCAGTAAAAGAGATGTGGTAAGCCTGTGTACTGTGGTTGTAGTGGGATACGGAGGACATTTTAGTATCTAAATGAGCTGTAGCCACCTCATTTTTCTATGCCAAAGAGGTATCTATTGCAGGAGGCAAAGGCTTACAGAGCTATGATGGCAGTTGTGAGGTATGACAAAAAGCAGATAGGCCTGGCTTATGTACAGCAAAGCTTAAAGTTGCTTTCGGAAAGGCTTTCGTGGGGTCTGGTGTTTCTTAAGTGCTGCTTCCTTCTTTACCAAGTGCTTCTGTTCAGTATTTGCATGCTGCATGCACTGCCGCCATCGCTGGGCAGGTCCCTTACACAACTACACCTCTGGTTTGTGATTTATAAACGTCACTCTACAAGTTATTAAGTAATGTGATAGTATCTCTCTATATACAACAGGACTCCTTGAAAGTGACAGTAAAATTTTTTAATTCATCCATGTTCTTATGCTGTTTCTATGAGGTTTTATGGATTCACTTGTATTACACTGATTTGCCATGAAGTTACAGTGAGAATAGAATTCAAAATTACTAGTCTAAACTTAGGTTTGATTGCATGCTACTATGTAATGGGAAATTTAAGCAACATTTTTTTTTTTTTCACATATTAAAAACGAATGTAAAACAGTGTCTAGAGAGTGAAATAAAAATCTGACACTATATATTATCACATACGATTCATATATTTAATCCTAGGGAAAATGATCAGATTTGTTCTAGGAGGTTAATTTAAGTATTTTTGAATTATTTGTGTTATGATCATAATAATTAATGAAATTCTAGGTCAAGTATTAAACAGCAGGTAGATATAAGCACATATTTAACAATAAATTAAAATACAGAAAATGTATATGCTCATAGATCTGAGAGAAAAATACTGTGTTAGATCATTCTGTTCCAGAAGCTTTCTCTAATTGGTATGAAACTTTTCAGAACCAATCTGCGGGAGGGAAAATGCTGTGTGATATTCAGCAGGCTGAAAGTTAGTTCTCTGACTTCAGTTCCTCAGAGTCAGTTTAGGATGTTAGGATTTTTTTTTGACTGAAATTCAACCTTTAGAGAAATGTCTGAGTCTTTTGTACCACGCCTTTGCTGGCACCAAGTCAGCAGTTCAAAAGCTGCATTCTATCAAACAGAACTGGTGGAAAGTTTCAATAAAGGGAGGACAGTTGGAAATGTGAGTCATTGAAGACAAGAGAGTTGGGGAGGGTCTACATTTATGGTGCACATATTGAAATTAATTAATTGTGGATCTTCTGAAGATATACTTAAAAA
>NW_009626609.1:1707-6489 GCF_000690535.1 Cariama cristata
GTTCCTCTTTGGATCTGAGAGCTTTGCTAGTCCAGTGATGGCAGCCCTTCCTCCAGCTTTGCTCGTGGTTGTCAGGCTTGACCCAATTCCCCTTCACATCTCTGCAAGAGAGCGTTCCTGCAAAAAAAATGTCCATACATACACCCAGCCACCACTTGGTGAGCGGAGCTGAGGGTGAGTCTGTTCCCTGAGCGTTCTGTGTCAGCTGCCTCACATAACCATTCCCCCCAGTGCTTAGAAGAAAAAAAACTTGTGGTATAACTGACTCTTAAGTGGGCATGAAGAAGGGTTGCAATTTTTCTTTCTTTCTGGTCATTAAAAATGAAATTTCCAACTACTGAAGAACTGAATTTGAACAAAGGAATAACAAACAAAGCAAATATACACTGAATAATTGCATATGTCTTTACTCTTGCTCAAGGCTTTTTGCTATTTGTTAAATTTCTTTCTTCCTTCTTCCCAGCACTATCATGGGAGATCTTTTTATTTTTAACAGGTTTTTCAAAGTTATTTTTTATACCTGTTATGTCTAATTGGAAGCAAACTGCAAAACGTCCCTCTAGCATCTATTCCTTCTTTTCTGTAAAATTGCATAAATTATTCCTTCCATTTTATTGCTGCTTGTAGTTGTTTTATATATGATGGTGACACTTCAGTTCTGCAGTTAATGGCAGTTTTGTTGCTGATCATTCTTGCAATGTGCTTAAGCTGTGGTAGGGTCTAGGACCTTCTGTTATGCATAGTATAGTATCTCAGTGCTGAGCAAAATTACTAAGCACAATCACTATGCTTAGATGTTTAGAGATTTTTTTTTTTTAATTTGTCTGTGTGTGTGTGTGTGTGTGTGTGATCCAAAATGAATGGTTTTGGCCTGGACAAAACATTAACTTGTGCAGAGTGTCTGGAAACATCATTAAATAGAGAAGGGATAAAACAAAGCAATAAATAAATGTCTAGGCTATTGAAAGTTATTGCCAATTAGTATGTTCCCCAACCAGAAGGATATCAAATTAATGTCCAGAATGTGACCATGTTTGCATTAATAAGCTGTGCTTATGAAACCTGTTCCCTATACCACATTACTACCTGACCAAAGTTGCAAAAGTTCAAGCATATCACAAAAGATTCCTACTTACGTTGATCAAACCCTAAAGAATTAAACTTTTTATCTCCCTTCTCTAAATCTGCTTGTTTTGTTCAGTGAAACTCATGATTTAATGATAATCTAAGATTGCTTTAGACAAAATGGCATAAAATTAATATACTGTATTGTTCGTGTTACAGCTGATCAATTGTGAGCTATACCTTGTCATATATAATATAGCCATGTGGATTCAAAATACAAAGGAGCAGGTGCAGTTGCCAGCCTACCAAACTGCCCTTTTGGTAAAAATTTCCATAAAAATCCCTGTACCAAGGGTATTTATTTTCTCTCTCTGTAATTAGCCTTTATCACTCAAAACATGCACGGTTGCATCTCAGAGGTCAGTTTCTGCAACTTGAGTAGTTAATATGGAAAGAGGGAGTTTCAAATATATCACTGTCCAAGTGCATCCAGGTATCTGAGGACACTGGGAAGATTACAGTACTTACATACAGCAAGCTGCCATCTTGATAACTAAAGCTGGATCTTCAGCTAGTATAAATCCAGATGTGAATTGTCATAGCTCTGCTGTTTTTTGCAGTTTCCACCAACAGAGTCTCTCCCCCATCACAGAGTGAATTGGTATAATTTAATTAAGATTTTAAAATGAAGATAGTTTGAGTGGGTGAAAAAAAGGGATATTACTGAGTATTTTTTTGTGTGTTGGATGAGGTCTGCTTTTAATTAGATTGATACTAAATTGACGTAGTTATACTGTATACAGTTAGCATCAAAAAAGACCCTGAGCAGAAATTGGCACTTGAACAATAACTTTTCTTTATGAGGAAAGAGAAATGGATACCATTCACTCTGTGTGTGTAATTAAACAGAATACCACAGTAACTATATCAAGTTATTTTCAAATAAGTTTTCACCAAATGTACTATGCCCACACACATTCTTTTATGGGCATTTTGCACTAGTCATCTTCATATTCTGTTGCTTAGTTAGAAATGTCTAGAAGATTAAATTAAATCTCTGAAAGATTAACTTCCAACATTAACCAAAAAAATAAAACAAAAGGACCCGTCACATGTCTATTTACCCTCTTTCAGTTTTGAAAAAGAATAAACTGAATTTCTCAGGGAGATAAATTAATCCACAGTAAATAGGCAGAATGTAGTTTAAAAATTAGGTTGTGCAAGTACTCTTCTCGTTAAGAACACAGTGTTCTTTATGCAGAATGAGACTATCTCAAAACTCCCTAACGATGCAGGATCCAGCATCAGCTGTATAAATTTTATTCCATATAAAATATTTATGTTTATGTTCATAAAACAAAGAAACCTTTGAATAATAGAGGGGAAATGTATTAGAATTACAAAGGTGTTTCAGTGTGTGCTTAGCTAATACGTAATCCACGTATTTAAATCATGAAAGTTGTTTTAAAGTGCCCTCCTGTATAAGGATGGCTTCACAAGGCCACAAATGGACTGAGTTGTGGTTGAGTTCCAACCTTGGATATCTAGTCTGTTTGTCAAGCATTCCTGGGCTGCTCTACCCACATTCAAAATGAATTAATTTCTTCTTTTAAATAATTGGTTTGCACATTTCCTTAGAAATTGCCTTATTACCTGCCGAGGGTATCTACCTAACAGAAGTGAGTGAAGCGATTGCTTTATTGATGGTGGCAAAAAGAAAATGCAGATTGCCTCATTTTAGAAACGTAACTTAAAAGTTCCCAAGTTAGGGGTCTGATCTTTCTATGCTCAGTCAAAAAAAGTGAAACACCTTCAAAGAGCACTTCAGAGCCTGACTCCAGCTTGGGTGCAGGTAATGTTTCCCAGAGAACTAACTGTCTCTGTCTTTCTAGTTTGCATGTAGAGTCTAAGTCAGAAAAGTCCAACTTTGCAAGCAAAGCTCGATGCTGTTAATTTTCTGTATCACATTCTGCTCCTACACTCTGGTGCGTCTCTAACTCAAGTCTGTATTTATGTAACTAACAGTAAGTCTCTTTAAAGCGTAATAATACATATGTTAGATTCCAGGCAGGTTTGATGCTTTTTGCTGTTCAAATGCAAATAAAGATGTTCTCTGCACTGAAATATCACCGTCTAATGAAAAGTGACATAAAGTAGCTCAGGTATGTGCCCAGCTGGGAGCCTGCTTCTTACTGAGGTTCTCCCACAGCTGGTTTAGCTGCAGAGAACAGAGGAACGGAGCTCCTCATGCTCACTGGGTCCGGGCTGTGGCAAAGAATCTGCTCCAAATAACACCTTTCTTTCCTCTTTGAGCTTTTGTAATCTCCTCCCTCTTTTACAGAAGAAAATTTACAGTATTGAGTTTAGTTCGTGGAGATGTGATCTCACCAAGCATAAATAGATACATTTGGAACTCTGTGGATGTATTTAGGAAAGATTTCTTGCTGTGTAAGGTCACTTCTAGTCCTCAAATCCAGGCAGACCAGCAAGTTGTGTTCAGTAGCTCAATCAGCACTCGCTTGCAGAGTGAATACTTGGCTAGTAACCATCCTGTATATTTCTAGCCATCTAAAAGTCAAATGTCTAACCTAAGCTGGATGTCAAGAATTCCTCAGTAATCAATGAAGGGATAATGGGACAGATCATGGAACAGATCCTCCTGAAAGGTGTTTTGAAACATACAGATGACAGGGTTGTGATTAGAGACAGCCAAGATGGCACCACCAAGGGTAAATCATGCCTGACTAATCTAGTGGCCTTCTATGATGGAGTGACTGCATCAGTGAACAAGGGAAGTGCTATGGATGTCATTTACCTGAACTTCTGTAAGGCCTTTGATATGGTCTCCTGTAACATTCTTGCTGCTAAATTGGGGAGATACGATTTGATGGATGGACTGGTAGATGAATAAGAAACTGGCTGGATGACCACATCCAAAGAGTTATACTCAAAGCTTAATGTCCAAGTGGAAAACAGTAATGAGTGCTGTCCCTCAAGGGTCTCTGGTGAGATCAATACTATTTAATAGCTTCATCAACAACATACAGAGGGATTGAGTGCACACTCAGCAAGTTTACCTACAACACCAAACTGTGCGGTGCAGTTGACATGCCTGGGGGAAGGGATGCCATCCACAGGGACCTTGACAGGCTTGAGAAGTGGGCCTGTGCGAACCTCATGAAGCTCAACAAGGCCAAGTGCAAGGTCCTGCACCTGGGTCTGGGCAAACCTCAATATCAATACAGGCTGGGGGATGAATGGGTTGAGAGCAGCCCTGTGGAGAAGGACTTGGGGACACCAGTGGATAATAAATTGGATATAGAATCATAGAATCGTTATGGTTGGAAGAGACCTCAAAGATCATCAAGTCCAACCATATACCCAACTCCACCATGTCCACTAAACCCACTAAACCATGTCTTGAAGCACCACATCTAAATGTTTTTTGAACACCTCCAGGGATGGTGAGCCCACCACCTCCCTGGGGAGCCCATTCCAATGCTTAACGACTCTTACAGTGAAGAAGTTCTTCCTAATATCCAAACTGAACCTCCCCTGGCGCAACTTGAGACCGTTTCCTCTTGTCCTATCGCTAGTTACTGGGGAGAAGAGACCAACCTCCACCTCACTACACCCTCCTTTCAGGTAGCTTGTAGAGGACTATAAGATCTCCCCCGAGCCTCACTACGCAACCCCAGCTCCCTCAGCCGCTCCTTG
>NW_009626610.1:0-206 GCF_000690535.1 Cariama cristata
AGTCGATGACGTCACTTCGTTGCAGGCTACGAGTAGCCCATGGGCTCTGCAGGAGCGAGCAGCAGTTCCGAGTCGGCAATCGTTTTAGTAATTAGCAATTCTGGCAAGCAAACTATGACAGATCTGCAAAATGGAAATGAATTTTCTGCTTAAGCTCGACGTCTTTAATTTTTTTTTTTCCCGCCCCCGAGTATTAGAGTCATCTT
>NW_009626610.1:377-584 GCF_000690535.1 Cariama cristata
GGAAGCAGTCGTTGCCTTGTCTGACTCTTTTTAAAAACCCCCCCGCTCGCCAAGAAGCATCAACTCCCACAGGAATCCTGAACGCGTTTTAACAGACAAACGAACCGAGATGGGGCAAACGCATTTAAAGAAATGCGGTGGGTGCCCTGTGCTCCAAAGAGGAGGCAAAAAGAGAGAGAAAAGAGAAGCCCAGCGTGCAGCCTGCCT
>NW_009626610.1:691-5424 GCF_000690535.1 Cariama cristata
GTCTGGCATCACCCTCCCGTGCGGAGGCTGTGTCACACAAAACCGGCTGTGGATGTCGGGTGAAGCCAGAAGCCTTCTCCTTCTCAGGGAACAGCAATAAGTGTTTGGGGCAGGGGGGGTGGAGGGAAGTTTTCCTGATTTGGGGGGGTGGGGGGTGTTAAGGTTGTGCTGTGGAGTCTCTCCATCAGGTCTTCGGTGCTAAAGATAGGCTGAGTCTGTGCTTAGAGCCAGGGGTCGGGATGCAAACTGAAAAAACAAGGGGCTGGGGCGATAATATTGCCCAAATCCGGGCATTTCCCCCGGCGGATGCAGAACCACCAGCGTGCCCCCGCGGCGGTGATCTGAGAGCCAGGGCAGGTTTCAGAAGTAACCTTCTATTTCTAGGGATTTTGTGTTGGTACCACAGTGACAAGTTTAATTAACTCTGAATCGTAGCTAAATCTTAACCAGAAGCCACGTACTTTAAATAAGGTGAAACCTGACGTGTTCCTTTGGACACTTTCACCCACATGTGTTGGTGAGGGAGGATTTTGAAGCTAAACCGCTCCGCATCAAGCCGTGCCGAAGTTCAGTAGACGCAGGCACGCACACAAAATGTTTGGAAATGCTGACAGTCCTGGGACATGCTCTTGAGAAAACCCAGTATCAAGATGCAATCCTTTCCCTGAAGAACTCCGAGGGGACGGGCTTGGCCCCCGGCATCGCCGCCAGCATCCCCGCGAAGCACCGCGCGCCCTCTGAACGCCCTGCTGCCATCCGCCCGGCCTCAGACATCAGCCAGGCTAACGAAGAAGAGGGGAGGAAGGACAGCGGCACGGGCGTCCGTGCATGCACAGCCAGAGAAACGCAGAGGAGAGAACAAGCTGCTTATTGTTTTCTGGGTTTCCTTTAAGGCTTGATGATCATTCAATAGAGGACTCGAAGTCAAGTCAAAAGAGAACCCATTTACAAAAATGTTTCGGAAACGCGTTGCTCTATATATACCTAGCTTGATTGAAGCTGTATTAATTAAACGCTAAACCACATTCTAGAAGATTTAAGACAAAAATCCACCTTAAACAGCGATCTAATACAAACCAATATTGTTGCACATAAGAACAGGCTGTATGAAAGGCATTAAAAACTTAATAGTTAAAACCACCATTTTATGCGGAGTAGGATTTCCTACTATAGCTCGCAGTATTTTAGGTGGGTTTGGAGAATAACGGGACTGACAGATATTCAAGGGTAGATGCTTCGAATTGAATTTCTGGTTGACAGAGCAATCAAACAACCCTACATTACCCCAACGACATTAATATTATTATTAATAACAATAGTATTAATAATAATACACCCCTTTTTATCTTAGCTACATCTCAGCCATTTTCACTCGTCCTTTTAAACCTTTACAGAAAACGCAGCCTCAAGCTATCCCATTTATTAACTGTTGTGAAAAACAAATCGGGAACTAAGGAAACATTTTATGACACAGGACATCTTCAGAATAATGCGGGTCTACGCAGCGATTTCAAACCGCAAGATAGATTTTTTTTTCCACTGGAAGGAAAACAGGTTTAAATTGTGCCTATTTTTCTGTAGGCATCCAGTCAAGTAATAGCTATTGCTTAAAAGCGAAATGTGGGATGACAGTGATAAGGAGCGAGATG
Source organism: Cariama cristata (assembly GCF_000690535.1). Classification (NCBI taxonomy): domain Eukaryota; kingdom Metazoa; phylum Chordata; class Aves; order Cariamiformes; family Cariamidae; genus Cariama; species Cariama cristata. The sequence continues at coordinate 2,341 of NW_009626610.1, forward strand.
GTAAAGTCTGGAATCATCCTTCCTAATTCTGTGAGACGGCTGACTTAGGAGCGCGGCCATCCTAAGTCCCTGCGATAGTTTGCAGAAAGAGATGGGCACACAGCGATGTCAATTCCGATCTCCGGTGCTCCGACTCGCGACGGGGAGGGTCCTGTCCCTTCCCCTGGCTGGGTATGGGATGCTCCGAAGGCAGGTACCGCTGCAGGTGCCGAAGGGGGAGCATGATGCGTCGGGGTCAGAATGCCTTTTTTAGAAAGCAGGAGTTAATGAAAAAGCACGCCTGTCCTCTCGTCATTTCAAAACATACGTTTAGAAAGGGAACCAGGATAATAGCGTGTGTGTGTGTGTGGACACGTGAACGCTGACCCACTTGAGATCTGCCCTACGTTCTCTTCTTGTCGGCGCGCGGCCGCAGTTTGGGTTGCTAGGAATTTGAATTCTTGAAGGAAAAAAATGCTTTTTATTTTTTTTTGAGCAGCAAAGAGTAACATGGAGAAGTTGGCTTCTCTGCCTGTTCACTTGGAGGCTTATTTTCTCCCCGCTAATTTGCAGTGTTTAGCTAAAGTCCAGGAAAAGAAACCAATTTTAATGCCATTGAATATACTCTATTCACTGCCTCTCTTTCCACCCACAGGTTTCAACAGATAGGAAATACCAGTAATTATAGCTTTGTCCCCATGCTCTCTTTCCCAATTCTGCTAGATGAAATTTGCCTTTAGCATTCTTTTGATTTTCCCTTGCATAAATATAAAGAAAACAGGACTTTCTATAAACACCATTTGCTTTGATAGCGTTAATCTGGGGATTAATTTAGTCATAGATCTAAATTTTCTTTTTGGCTAATTCTCTCAATAATCTCACGCTTCCAGCCCGTACTTAAGACACGTAGTAACTCGACCGTGGGATCCAGGGTCTGTTCTTAAGGAAGCTTGTGGTGCGAATGGGAGTGACGGCGGGTGCGTGGTGGGAGGCTGGGCTTTGCATCCACGGCGTTCGGCGGTCCTCACTCGCCGTGTAACCCTACAAATCGTCCACTGGGAGCCTTTTCAGAAACCTGGAAAAGGATCCTACCATCAGGTGAGTCAAACGTGTCAGACCTGCCCTGGGAAGAGATGGACCCTCCGGGGGAGAAGCTGACGGAGGAGCTGGGCGAAGGGGTTTGTATTTGCACAACCTTTGGCTTCCCGCAGCCCGAGCGCTGTATGCCTCTCTCAGGGCAGACTATCGGGGAGAAATGAAAGAAAAAAAGCAAACAGGCAGCATCTTCTATTTCGGTCATCATAAGAGTCCTTCCCAGTTGATGGACAAGCGAGGAAAGACTCAAAGGGCTTTCCTTCTGGATAGCTCTGGAAGAGCAGAGCAACAAAGGCGGCAGCAGACCCATCTAGCTCCTCTGCCTGCCCCCCAGTCATTGCAGCTGCCCCCAGAACCCAACGTCACCAGCCCCCCATCTCCGTCCCCGCTACCGGACCCCCTTCCCCAGGCCGAAGGCTGCAGGACCAGGACCGTGCCATTTGCCACACCCCCCCAGGAACTGTGTAGTATTTGAACGCAATAAATTCACAATGACATTCAAGGTTCCGTTAAAACAGGAGTAACATTTTGAAAAACGTTAACAGCTATTTATGCAAGATGCAGGCCACACTGAGTAAGGTCTTAACAGCTCTACTTTGAATTTCAATATGTCCTAAAGTGCTTTGAGAATGGAACAGAGAAGGCTTTTGGCAAATATAGAAAACAGCTGGAAGGGAATTAAAATTACAGAAAGCTGCTGGGTTGGGGTTTTTTTTTATTATTTTCAGAAGGCAAAGGCAAAAAATGATAGTCTTGGAAAAAAGAGAATTGAGCATGGTCAGCCCCAAGTGACACAAAGATCCAGCCTACCAACAAGCGAAGCGATAAGGCAGAGCTGACGGAGAACAGTCATTCTCCCATGTCAGGGGCTGAAGATACAGGCTCACGAAAAAGAGGGGGGGCAAATCAAGTTGTGCAGTAGGGCTAACGAATGCAATAAATTTCTGGGTGGCTGCAGAGAGAGCGGAGAGATGCAGAACCAAACTTTGTAAGGCATCAGTTTGGTAGCGCTTACGCTTGTACCTTATGAACCTCCTTTTGCATAAACGCAGCCGTTACCAACACCAACTGAGAGCCGGGCGAGCGCAACATCGAAAGGAGGGCTCTTCGTTCACAACTTAGAAGACAACTCTGGCCACGTGCTGCCACGCATCTTGGATACGGCTCTTGTCCTATCTCTATGTCATCCGTAACGATCTCCTTTACCTATAAGAAATGACAGGTACCGAGTCGCAGAAAGAGCCTCAGCGTTGGGCTGTTACTTGCCATGGCCAAAAGACGACCACGTTAATGTAGTGTTTCCTGCAACGTGAAGACCTCCTCTTTTTCCGTGTGTCTATGTGTGGCAGCATCCAGGAATATTTGCTCTGTGAAACTTCTGGGAGTAGTCAAGAGCTTGGTAAATCTATACGACCATCTCATAAACAGAGCATGATTTTTTTATGGCAAGCAGCATTTTACCTTCCGAGAAGTTAAATGGACGGGATTCAGAGTCCATGATTTCTGTGTTGTCTGCGGATCAATATGTTCTGGTGGAACCGGGAAAGGGGAGGAAACGATACAGCCAACTCTTGCCAGTGTTTATCACAGGGGGTTGAACTGTTTTGACTTTGACGACAACAGGGGATGGATAGGATCACAGGCGAGGTACCCTTCATGTTTTTCCAGAAGATCAGGGAAAATAAAGTTTCATACTTCTTCATCTGTCCTGAAACCTTTTTATATAATAAACAAAGTTACATGGGGTTTTACTCCCATCACCTCTTGTTTCCTTATGTACCACCGGGTTAATAAAGGGAACAAGCCGGCTAAAACTGTCATGATACAGAGCATTTAAGGCACCTCATAGTTATGTGACACAATTCCCTCTGAGCTGTAGATTAAAGTACATGAGTTTAATTAAAGTAAAACAATAATTGTTCTGGGACATGTGGGACAGTGATCAGACGAGCTAGTCCCCTTCGGTTCACAAGATGGAAGAATTCCATGCACTCCTGTACCCAGGAATGC
>NW_009626610.1:5455-9001 GCF_000690535.1 Cariama cristata
TCAGCATTTGCTTCGTCCGTGGTTATCTGCGCCTCTATCCACATCCATCCTGATGACTGCAACCAACTCTCTAAGAGGGGTCCTGCCAACCCTCAGCTCTTAGACCACTGGACTCTATTAATCACCTGAATTGGTACTCAACATGGGGATTGGCTTTCCTAAGGCGTAGCAAGTATATAAATTTCAAAAAGTATCAAGTAAGTCCTATAAGTTCCAAAAGTATCAGCTTCTTGTTCAATGGCAGATGGGACTCCGAACATGAGCATCGGTTGCGAGAAATCTGCGCTTTGTTTTGGGAACTGCTGCTGTTGATATTAATTACCTCAATCACTGGCAAGCCTTCGCTAATAAACCTTTGATTTGATGCCCTGTTGTACCAGATCTCATCAGACATGTCGCCAACAACTTTAACTCCTACGGGACAGGGGCCAGGACTTTCTTAAAGATATTTATAAAGATGACATTAAGCCTGTGGCTTGTCTACAGCTGAAAAAAAACCTGCCAACTGTCTTGCATCAGATGAAAGAACATAGCCAACAGTGCTATATTCATTTGTTGGGTGTGTCAACGTATGGGCTGTCCTGGGCCACTATGTAGGAACAGGACAGCCAACTTTTTTGAAAGCGGTTTACTTTGGGAATCTAGTCAGGCGATTTAGACGGCAGGCTTGGAGGTGCTAGGGGATCCTGGTGAGGAGGTAAGGCTTTGGCGTGGGGGAGACCCTGGGTACCTGGGCCGGCGGAAGAAAAGGAAAAGCAAGTCGAGGTGAAGTTCCATGAAACTGCAATACGGACAAGAAAGCACCTGCTGCCGAATTTTGAATTCAGTATAGGGCTCATCTAAGGCTTATGGAATTGCCAAAGAAATCTCTGCCACTAGTTAGGTGACCATTGCTCAGAAGACAAGCAAACTCCTGCGTGGGGGGAGGTCCTTTGCCGTCATGGGGTTAGAAATACTGCCTCGCTGATGAAGACTTGGTTTTCTTCAACTACTTTTCTCAAGAGTTTAGCTAGCGATACTTTCCTTTGCCAACCAAATCCCTGCCATGAGTGTGTGGCAGTCGGGTTAGCTCCTTGTCCTGCTGCCTTCCGAGGGGATGTGCACCCAGGACCTAGGGGAAACGGCCGTCAGGGGACCAGTAAGCCAGCCACCCTTCTCTCCTCCACCCCCTTCATCATCAGGAGATGTCACGAACCAAAGAGAGCTCCCACACCGTGCCGGTGATGCGAGGCCGGAGGCTGTGTGTGGATACAGCCGTTGCCTAAGTAAGTAATGATGTGAGTCCTCTTCCAACGCCCGTGACCTGTATCAGCACTCGCGGGGAGATGCCCGGCTAAATGGAAAGGAGCAGAACAGGCGATGCCAGCCGGCCAGGGCAAACTGTGCGTACCTCTCACAAGGGGAAACGGAGAACCCGCACAGATGAGCATCCTCAAGTCCGGAGATGCAAGAAATCTTTGATCCGGTAGTTATCTGAGAAACATAAATTCTTTCCATGGTAATTCAGTAGCTCGCCTACTTCTAAAATGCAATGGTCCAGTTATGACTTTTTGGAGACCATAAAAACACATGGAACAAACCCCTTAAAATCTGCTTGGGTCTGAGAACATTATCTCTAATCCCGCACAATATTAATGATTATAAGGAAATAAGAGCGCTGTGTTCTGAAAGAAAGGCAGATTTGCTCTTCTGAGGAGGGAAGGAAGCAGGTGGACGGCAAAGGGTCCCCCTAAAGAACATGGCATTCGGAAAGATAATTCCCCTGGAATTAAATGAAAACACACGTTGTTTAAGTGACCCCCTGCGGAGGAAATTTGGAAATCTTTGCTTCAGGGCTCAAAAAGAACGCTTGGATTTGCTTACAGGTGATAAACAAAAGAGAGTCCTGGTCGTAGCAAATGGCATTGGGTCTGTGCCTGAGGGGAGGAGTGATCATTCTGACTACAAAGGAATGACTTTCCCTTGAAACAGAAGGTTGAAACCATATTTTCGGGGAAGTCGAGAGTAGGAAATAAGGTAACAGCTGTGACGGTGCTGAATGCAGGTTTAATTAATTTTTTTCTTCTGCAAGTTGCAGCCAAAGAGCCATCATAAAGAGCTAGGTCATGATTCCACCTTTTAGTGATGAACTTCCTAAGGTTAGTGAGCTGCCAGGAGGTGTTTGATGATATCTGGGTCAACTGAGCACCTTTTTCAGGCTATAACAAGATAATACCTCGTACTCCTCTCTGCTCCAGGCCTGTCCTGCCTCCAGATCACGGTGACACACAACTCTTGGCCTTCTTTCAGCATCTTTGCAGTAGGTAGGGAATGCCCCAATGACCAGCGCAGTCACGTACGACAAACCGAAGACTCCAAGCAAGTTGTATAAACAGAGCTTTTTGTGTTACGCATTTTTGTATCCGCTCCTGTAAACCCTTGGGCATTTGCCCCTTTTCTGTAGCAATGTGATGGGAGGAAAGACACTTGGACACAAAATCTTTGGGGAAAATAAATGATCCTTGAAAAGGTTTGTCAAAAGCGTCTTTTTTGGCAAGAGGAGATGCTCAGCGGGTCTCTGCGATCTGTGGAAAGAATTGAATGGACGAGTAGGGAATTCCACAAAGTATCACCACCAGCGAGTTTCTGTAGCCATTGTGCTGATAGGAAGAAAACATTAAATGTCACTACCTTTTGTTTCTTTTCACCAGTGTAAACTTCCACCAGAGCAGGGGCAGTTAGTTAGTTCAGAGGATAAATTGGTTTGCGATGCCAGAAGCGGGCCCGTTGGTGCGCGACAGGCTTCCACCTCGAGGGGCAGAGGGAAGGACACTAAAGGTCGCGAAAGAAAGAACAACAACAAGGTGAAACAGAGATGAAGTTTTACCTCAAATAGCTCCCTAGCAGCAGCACAAGAACTCTGACAGAAGAAGCCCTTTCTAAAGCTCGACAGGTAGAAAGGACTTTGCGATCCCTCAGGTCCATGGTGGGCCAGGAAAGATGAAGAACAGGGACCTGCAATGTCCCTTCCTTCTCCTCCGCCTGACATTATCGTTCCCAGGTCGTGGGTAAGGGTCTTGCCCTGCGGTGTGAGCCAGACAGGCTGCTTTTCCCTCTTACAGCCCTCCCCAAGCTGCCTGAACCACCGGGGACAGCCATTTAGGCTGGGATTGCCTGGGGCACCCTGCTTGGTCCAGCTCCAGAAACTCTTTCAAGCCACCAAGATCCCTGCCTCTCACTGAGCAAAGAGCCCGTGTAAGATCCCTGAACGAAAGGCAAACGTGAGGGGTTTTATTGCTGTCTTTACGTTTTCTTTCCTTTCCTTCTCAGTGCAGTTGTTACCTTCCCCTGTGTTCCTCTAGAGTAGGAATGAATAAAATGAAAGGAACAGAAGAAAATCCTAGAAATCAGGAATTTTCTCCGCTGGTTTCCACCCTCCGTCTTATAATGTATTGGGAACGGAAGAATCCCAGAGAGCACGCTTGCTCCTGCCAAGCAAATCTTTATTTTAGAGCACAAAAGCAGCTTCCTGGACAAACATCCGATCCAACCATGCATTTCCCCCCC
>NW_009626610.1:9032-13203 GCF_000690535.1 Cariama cristata
CCAGTGAGCATCACGGTTATTATATGGAAAAATGAAAAGTAACTAATATTAAGACTTCAGTATCCTCAGATGCCCTGAATTAAGTCATTTAGAATTAACTGGAGGTTTATAGTCATGGAAGCAATTTGATAAATACAGACTAGAAAATTTCAGCTGGAAGTAAAGGGCTACAGGACACACAAGAGGCGTTTGATACCGAAGGGGAAGGTAGCTGTAAAATACAACGGAGGCGAGAAAAGTAGTGACAGTGAGGCTCGTTCTGTCAACAAGAATGGAAACGCCGGGATTTTTGTATTCTGTATTTTTCCTAAATTCAGATTCCTTTTCTGAATACGATTGAGCAGCCATTTTTTCACTGCGATTCTCTATTTCAGCTGATGGAGCTTTTGCAGAGAGCTCCTCCAGGTCCCTGAAAAAGCCGGCTAGCACAGAGAGGAATGAAGAGGCAGCAAGAATGCTGCTACTTAAATTAACTGAAACGATATTTTGGCTGTACAGGCTTCTGCATTCCCTCAGTAAGCCTTAAAAAGGGCCACCTGGTCAGGACATTACATCTTGGGTTAGATTCCGCTTTGGAAATTGAAACGAGGCTCGTGAGCGCCTGTTAATGCTTTTTTAAAGAGGGATTTGGAAGGCAGGGAGTTGCCTCGATGGGTTGCTCGGTGCAGAGCAGGTTTTGGCACAACGCTGGGCAGCTGTCTGCAGCGATGGGCATCTCCCCACTTCGTGTTGGCCAGAAAAAAAAAAAAAAGCATCGCCTGCATTGGGAGCGTGTCGGCACGGGACTGCAGGACCCTTCCAAAAGCAAAGGCACTCAGCCCGTCTCCCCCAGACCTTGCATGCACCTCCTTGAGCCGACAAGGATGGAGGGGTCGGGCCTTGCTGAGGAGGACGGCAGAGAGGTGCCATCCCGTGCCCGTCGCAAGGCCTGCGGCCCCTGGGACAGGAGCTGCCTCCTCCAGGAGCTGTCTCCGAGTGGAAAAGGCTACGGAAGGGCACAGCATCCGTCCTTCTGCTCCCGGCTCACCCAGAAACTTCTCCCGGTGGGAAACGTCCGAACGCCATCCGAGTCCCTCTCCCCCTGCGTTTTGGACACAGGTCTTTTAATGAGTGGAGGAAAACAGATTAAAAGCCACCGAATGCCTGCTGGGGAGTGGGAGAAAGGAGGGGGGGGGAGTTGGCAAGGAAATGTTTTGTATGAGTTTCTGCCCTGCTTAGGAGCTTTTGCAGCCCTGCGTAGTAAAATCTGGATCCTTCTCTCCCCACCTGGCATAACTCCCTCAGGACTGATTGCACCAGGGTAGGAACCGGTATAGCACAAGCAATTAGCTAATACAGCCCCTTCTGCTCTAATCTAAAGGCTCGAAATTTGCCCCCAGATGGATCTTTCTAAGAGAAAAGCCTTCAGCTGTGACACAAAACGCATTTCTAAAGTCTTTCTCAAATAATAAAATTGTAGAGAGAAACTTTTCAGTACTAATACGAGCTCTCTCGATCTCTATTTATTCATCAGTCTTCACATTAAAATTCCACTTGGCCGCTTTTTAGAAAGATAAACAACATAACAGTGGCTTAAATCCCACCAGCGCCCTCCATTTTTGCATAGAGATGCACCTGAGCCTACACTCCTTAAGGCCGCAGCTCATAAAAGGTGGTAATTTAGCACAAATCCCTGAATCCCCCCACTCCGTGGCACGAGGAATATACATTACCTCATTACCGTAAACGATAGCAAACGCCCTGCGTCCTCGGAGCGAGGGTCGACACCGCTGCAGCCCAGCGTGCACAGAGGTATCCGGTGCTGCCGCCGTCGCCCCGGGACCGGATCCAGCTTAGCTGGTGGTACCTCAAAGCTCTGCTTGTGGTCTGCACTGGGTGAGGGGAGCGGGGAGCTGGGCTGCTCCCTCACCCCCAGCACCACGTAAAACCTCGAGATATAATGCCCTATAAAGTGTGATATAATCCCTGTGGGTTGATGGGGTCCCACACCGCCCTATGCCAGAGGGATGCCCCAGCGCATCCCTCCCAGGAGGGCAGCCCGGAGGAGCCTGACATCCCTGGGGCACAATCCTGCTCTCCCAGCACCCACGGGCTGTATTGGGATGGGACAGATCCCTGGCGGCAGGGGCTCTCCCGGGAGCCACGGCACTGCCAGGAGAGGGAGGGCAGCGGGGAGAGACCTCCCCGGGCGACGGCGGGAGCTGGATCTGGCCCAAGCACGAGGGCGCATCGTCTCCAAGATACAGTGGCTTGGGGTAGCTTTTCCTAAACAAAGAGCATTATAAGGGAGCCACTGCTGGAAACTTCCATTCCTTTGTTGGGTAGATGCTGTGTAAATAAATGCATTCCTCAGATTTTTCATAAGCCGGGAAAGGTCCGTAAAAGAAACTGTAGATTTTGTCAAATCGCTGGAGTTTGTATATATTACTCCTCTGCCACCGGGAACGTGATATACAATGGCACAGAATAAAAAGCAAGAAACATATGCTAAAGGTCTTCTTAGAAGCGCTCGGTGCCTTCGTATGTGCACTTGGACAGATATTGCTTCTGTTTTGCCCTGTGGGATCTAAAATATTCAACCCGTATTACAGCTTGGGTTTGTGAATTACTTACCTGAACTTTAAATCATCCTTACCTGACTTTACAGGCGACTTCGGCGGCAGCGTTTTGCTATTCCCTGGTTTAATGCGCGAGTGCTTTGAAAGCATTTGTAAATTAGTACACGAGATAAATGTGCAGGCAACGTCTTTACTCTTCTGCTTTTCTTTCTGAAGTCTCAATTTTATTTAAAATCCAGACGACTCGGGAATATCCCGTCACGGTAACGATATTGTGCTTGATGTATTTACAAGTCGAACGGCTTAAAAATGCATTTTCAATGTCTTGCTTTCTTGTCATATACAAACACTAACTACATACAGAAGAGATTATATTCCTGTATCCAGTGTATTGTTAATGTAAATGCTGGAGTTACATCGCAAAGACTATCGTACCTTCACTGAGAGAAGTCAGATCTTTTTCTTGACATAAGCTAGTAACTTCTCCCACTAACTCTACCCCCCTGGACTCAAGTTAATCTGGATTTATAAGATCACTTCCCTGTTTAATGCAGTACCAATACTTCAGAAATTTAGAGCAGAAACTCTCCTTTAGACTACCAGAACAATGTTTATTACCCTTCCTTTTCATTTTTGAACACACTCTGACATTTACCTTACATTTAGACTTTCCCAACATCTATGTCTGCTTTCGTTAGGATGAACTTCTTAAATTTTGAAAATCATATCCCCTAGCAATCCAATTCTACTGGAAAAATATTGAAATGATATGGAAATAATACTTCTCTTTTTAAGCACTTTTCATTTTTAGCTCTCAAAGTTCTAGAGAAAAGAGAGCACTTAATAAATAGTTGTATAAAATTCCCAATGTACTTTTTCAACCTTTGTCTTCTAGTTGTCCAAAATACAGCGTTACCATTTATTTTCTAGATATGCTATTTTTCAGTCAGATTAGAAATGTAAAACAAAAAAAAACCCCAAAAGCCCACAACCAAAACAACCTAGAAGCCAACCCAACCCAACCCCTCAACCAGGACTATCTCCGTCAGGTAAGCCCAAATACTTTTGGCAAGCCGGTTCCCTCTCTAATTTCCTTCTGTTTGGACACTGTCACAGCATCTCCAATTTTTCTCCTAATTTTCCCTGACCTCAGTACTCACATTTGGGGGCTACTACGTCAAAGCATTTCAGCCTCCGGGATGAAGTAGCCTGATTCAGTCTTCCCTTAAAGAAAGATTGTTACGGCAATTGTAGCTCTCAAAGTGGAATAGATTATAAAAGCTAACTACTGTATTTTAATATAAAATATTGTTGACTAAGGGCATCGAACTTGAAAGCCAATTAATAACAAACTATGATCCCAGAGACTGCAGACCGGTAACTTATCTACCACACAAACAGCCGCACAAATCCCTCACATTTATTTTTTCCAGGCTTTCAACTTTGATTAATAACACGGCAAACCCATGCAAGTCTCAGCCGTATTAACCACGGCTATATTTTCAGTCTTACTGACATGAACACTTTAATATAATAAAAGGAAAAGGAAAACAGAAGAGGTGTTTCATTAGGACACGAGGATTACTAAAACCGCTGTGTGGAGTATTTGTCAG
>NW_009626610.1:13233-13556 GCF_000690535.1 Cariama cristata
AGCTAGGACACGGAGCAAGAGGATCCCTCAGTGAGGTATGTTTGCTTTGGAAAAAAAATAATCAGGCCGTCCAACCTCTTCTTACTGACACATTTATAATACCGAATTGCAAACTCGGTTAAGAAGTTTGCAGCACTACAAGGAAAACTAGTTTTCCAATTTTGTTATGAAGCCCGGCAATACGGCAGTGATACGAGATCCAGAAGTTCACATATTAAACCTGTCAGCCCTTTTTTATTGACAGACGGCTACATGCAAAAATGTATGAAGCATGTAACCTGGTTGGTTAAAAAAAAAAAAAAAAGCCAAACCGCAAAACCCCA
>NW_009626610.1:13651-21662 GCF_000690535.1 Cariama cristata
CCCCCCCCCGAATGGCTGATACAAGCAAGAAAGCAGCATTGTGTCAGCAAAATAACAGCTCCAAAACACATCCGAAGACTAACCCTTGCCTAATACAGAATTCTTCACTATTAAACATGTTTGACTTCATGATTGTGTGAGACTGAGACTAGAGTTAAATTTAGTCTGGTTTCCTCATCAATTGTTCGTATGACAGGGGTATTCCTTAGCCGAGTTTCTGACACTAAATTCAGCTGAGCAAATATATTATCCACATCAGAAATAGAAACAATATTTGGCCGACTATGTCGTTCGACTTTTTTCTTTCTGCATCTACCTGCCTACACATTTGCGCCAGCAGTACGTTTATAACGATGCCTTTTGTTAGAGAGCCAAGCTTTGTAAATCGGAATAAGGGGCAAAACCCAATCATACATTTTTTATTTCTAAATCGTTTGAGTGAAGGTAGCTACATTTTAAGATCGAGGGAACAGAACAAAGAGAGACAGGCATACAGCATCCTAACAGTGACCCTGAAATAGCTGCTCAGGACAGCACCCAGATATCGTAGGCATGGGTGTAGTGGCAACACCCAGGTACCGCAGAGGGGATGCGATCGCCTAGCAAAGAGAAGGGCAGAGCAATAGCAAATACCTTGTCACACTTTTACCCTGAGATGAAAGCATCATTTCTGCTTTGACCTTTTTAGCATTTCTAACCCACAACATCTGCAGCATCAGAAATGCAGGGGAACGGGGAAGGCGCACATACCAATCTACATCTACCCACCAGAATGCAAAGAAATGTACAGAAAACCTTTATATGGCACCGGAGAAAGTGAGACCCTACGTATAACCTTATATACGACGAGATTTGTCTCTCACTTGAATGCCACACAAGCACACGCGAACTGTTCCCACTCCTCTGCACTCCCCGTTTCGACATCGGGACTTTTCTTTTTAACTAGCCCAGGTTTGGCTGCAACAAAGATAAACATATTTAGCTGCAACTTTTTTTCCTTTTTTTTTTTTTTTCTTTCCTTTCAAAAAGAGGCAAACTGGATTATAGCAAATAACCTTTAAGATAATTAACTGACAATGCCACAACTAGCATAAAATCTTCCTTCAGGCGACCCCTAATTTAAGTATTACTGGCACAAAGTGGAGACAGATTGTGCATCACCACCGCAATATTTACATAGCAGAAACCCACAGAGCAGGAAACGTGAGACTCAATGATGCACTAAATTAGGAACAATCATATTCTAGTGTTAATTTGCTTTCTCCGCTATCCAAATTTCAGGTCCAGCAATTGGTACAAATGCCCATAAAACATTCCCGTTTTTAATGATTAAGAACCACAATCTGCAAGCAGTTCTGCTCAGAAGTAAATTCACTGACTACCAGGGATGTTCGCAGGATCAAACCCCCGAAAGAGAAACAGGTTTACCAACACACAGTTTTTTCAGAAAACCAAGACTTCCTAACCTGTTTATTCCTTTCCATAAATGATGTTTGCGCAAGCAGTCTGCCAGGCTACCTGCCTTTTGATTGCAAACATTTTCCTACGACAGGAACACCCTCGTTCTGCGGCGTAACGGAGAAGTGGTTTTAATTCACCGATGCTGTAGATATATGCAGGTGCTCACAAGGCTGCGTAATCGAAGGATTAAAGTTAAAACGAGAGGAGAAAAAGATAGCCGGTCTATTTGTAAATATATTAGGAAGCGATAGGTTTATAATCGAGATACACTCTATAGCCTAGCCAGACACGGATTTCACCAGTGCTACTCTCGGTTACAGCCCACTTCCTAAGAGAAATGCAAAGCGCCATCACCAGTCTTTCTAAATCTTAAATATTACGCAAATTTGGTTTCCACTACGGCATATGAACAAAATCGTTACCTTGCCTAATCGCTGATGTTCTTCAAAAGCAGAAATCAGTTCTTGTGCCCACTTTATTTTTTCAGGGCTCGGAGAGAACTGTTCCTGGACAACAGCGATTTGGTTGGGGTGAATCACCTGCTTACCTACAAAGAAGATTAATAACACCAGAATCATGCATCGACAAACAGATGTTCAAGCAAAATGTTCCAACCACTTGAGGCTCTCATACGCCTCGCAGACTTTCTTGCTCTTTAACTAATTATTTTACTTGGTTTCTCTTATTTTTTTAAACCGGACAACAGGCAGACAACCCTTTGCCAGTTTTTCTTAAGAACAAAAATACCTTGAGCTGTGCTTGCATTCAATACAGTTTGAAAAAACCCACGATTCTTTCTCCTCCCTCCCCATTTCAATCCATACATCTTCTCTCAGTCGTTTCAGGTGCAATTGTTTGTTCAGGGCAGTCAATAACCCTTAAGTATAACGCATCTCCGAATTTAACTATATAAATAACAGCTCCAGTCACTGTTAAGTAAGTTGTATTAAGATGCGCTCAGAAAATGAGATCCGAAGAAGATGGCAAGGGATTTGTGGGACTGAAATGTTAGCAGTCACCTAAGGATCATGCCTGAAATTCTCAGAGGTGGCTTAGCATCATAAAATCCTCAATGTTGTTTAAATTGTTGTGGCTGCAATAGTTAGCAGTTGCAGGTAGAGGTTGCAATACTTATTTACTCACCAGTATATTAAACAACTACCAGCCGTGCCCAGAGGTTTTATGAAGCACTTTTTTTTTTAATCCTTTCTTGTATAAACATACGTTAAGAAAATAAAAATCGATGTTGCCTTTCTTTACTAGAGTTTTTCAAACGTGAATAGACAGCCACATAATCCGTTTTAATCTGTTATTGTACTGAGCTACCTTAAAACAAATACATATCTAATTTGTTCGACAGTTTTAAAAGTCTTAACATTTGACATTATTAGCTCATTTCTATGGGAATTTCACACACCAGTGTGATTTCTGCACTTTGCTTTCAAAGCGTTTTAATAAAGAGAGGCTACCGGCATTCCCAGCTTCCCGCGGAAGAAATGACTTTCCTCCGGTGCCAGACCACAAAACCAGTTACGAGGGATAAACCTGATCCTGCAAACCCGCCGTCAAGTCCCGCCGCACGCCGCAGCCTCTCGCGGGAGCGAGATTTTTGCAGGCAAGGGAAAGTTTGAAGCGTCGGGACCTAAGGAGGTTTTTTTTTGTTATTGTTCTTTTTTTTTTTCCCTTTTTGCCTGCACACACCGGGGTCAGCTCCCGTGTCCTTAACTGACGCGAAGCCGGCCGTACGTTAGCAATCAGCCCTTCGCTTGTGCTAAGAAGTCTCACGCGTGACCGCAGAGATACACCTGTTTTAAATGAAATTACCACTGCAAAAAAACCCCAAAACCACGAACCAAAAAACTTGGGATTATTTTTATCAGACTGCAGTGGGTCTGAGTTCTAACCTGGGGTACAGACAAAAGCTGGGGATGCAGCAGCGCAATCTGCTTAATTTAGTGAGCAAAGAAATAGTAATTTTTTAGTGTTGCTACGTTTCTTTGCTAAAAAGCCATAAGCAGCTCCAGTTTATTTTATTTCCTATTAAACAACCTTTCGTTTATGATCTTACGGGCACCCAAATATTCAGTTTGAAATTTCAATGTCATAACTATTTAAAAAATAGGTAAAAGCTTAAAACTCAGTAAGAACTATAATTTTTGCAAGAAATTACATGGAGATGAATTTTCTTAACCAATGTGTTTTACATTATGTCTAATCAAGGTTTTTTTAGTCAATTTAATCAAATGTCACCATTAATAAGATTATGACGTTCCTTATTTGTAATACAACAAATTCTCCCTAGCTAAACTACTAATTCTAAAACCGAAGGCTGTACAAATAATTCCTGCAAAATCCTAAGGAGCTTAACTTGCTGGGAAAAACGTAGAATATATTTTAAATTATGTTTAAAGTCAGTCTATAATTATAACAAAAATAAAAATACGTATCTATGGTTTTTTAAAGTGTAAAACACTTCTGTAAAAATATTCGCTTTTGAAAAATACATCTGTAGCAGTAAGCTATACTTTTTATCATTAAAACACGACTGAACAATTTACAGAGAATACAATCCAACTTTTGATTTATAGCACTCGGCTGATTTTTGTCACAGATTATGTATCCAAATAACTGTATAACAGACGTAATGCCATGCAGGAGTGAAGCAAATATTTTAAAACAGAATTGTGGTTATTAACAAGTTACCGAGAGAGTGCAAAATTGGAAGACATTAAAATTTATGACCATGAAATCCTTTTTACAGTACCACTTGATATATCGTGCTTTAAATCGATACCTGTCAAGTCTTTTAGGTACCTGTATGATGGTGTCATTTTAGTCTTCTACAAAAGACTGCACAAAGAGAGGAAACCTATAGTGTTTCGTATTTATATCTGCCTTCCCAGCATGTAGCACAGGGCTTTCTATAACGACTAAGTCAGCTGTTAAAGCTTACGGCAAGGTTTACTTAACTTTTTACATAAACATTCCTAAAATTGATGACCATTTATATAGGCAACACACTGACTTTAAGTCCACGGGTTCCGGTATTGTAAAACATCTTGCCGGGTGTGTATGCGTGTGTGTGTGTGTGTGTATATAAATAATATATATATACACACGCACGCGCGCGCCTCAACATCCCCCTCCCCCCCAAAATTAAAAAAAAATAAATCTACATATAAAAGGTCTATTGACTTGGCTAAATTCCATTCGAAAACATTTGATTTTATGTAAACACAGTCACTAAAGGAAAAACAGGCTGCTTTTAAGATAACTGGAAAAGAGAAGTTGGCTACAATAAGCAATGAGGGTCACAGTAGTAACTAAATAGCTGGTAAATTCTTCGTTACATTATTTCGCCTGTTTAATCTTGAGTGAACATATTTGATCACATTAAGGTCAATTCTACCGGTCTAAATCTGAATACGGGAAAATCTAAGGACATAGAATATTTTGGCTGAATATTTTGGCTTTGCATTGGTTTTTGCGGGTGGGGAGCCTGGCCCTATGCGTGCACAGAAGTGTGTGTGTTCTCCAGCGAGGAGAGTAATTGGGAAGCCTCAGCTCGTTTTAATCCTGTTGATTTCAATGATTTGGATTCTTTGTGAAAAAGTAGCAGGAAGGGATCTTAAATATTTTAAAATAACAAGAATGGCGTGTTTCGAGCTTGTTATTAAGGCAAATTTCAGTATTTTACTCTCACGTTCTCAGAGGACTGTCAGTGGCAAATAGCATCTGCAGACTCCTGCTTTATACAAGGTCATGGATTAAGCTGAGACCTACTCCTAATTTTCTGTGATGAATATTAAGTTGGAAGTATTAGTTTCATTTATATAGTTTTGGAACAAAATGTTTTTGCTTTCAGTTTTGAAATGACATTTTATTTTCAACAAAACAGGCAAGAAAGATTATAAAAACATTAGATAATCTGAAAGCAAAAGAAACAAAAGAACGAGTGAAACATTTTGGATCGACCTCAAATATTTTTTTTCTTTTTTATCAAAACTATGAAAAACACTAAACAGACTTTTTTTTTTCCCCCTCCCCACCAAATCAGAAAAGTCAGTATTACCCTGTCTCTAATTATGAGAGCCTGCTTGCTTGCTGGATTTTGGAAATGTGTTGAGAGAGTCGCGGGAAGGCAGGAGGCAAAGAGCAGGAGCTGTGAGTTCACCTTAATGAAGTCTGCACCTTTTACAGATCTTTATTCCTCCTATGGAAAGGCAAGACACCTCTACGGTCGAGTTAGAAATTCCCTTTATGCCCTAAATTGCCACACGTGACCTTTTTATTTGTCTCCTATCTGGACCCTATCCTGGTGTCAGACAACTTCCACCGTGAAGTCGGTGGAGTCCAAACTGTCATCAACGTTGTTTATGCTGAGCATTTCTGAATTTCCTAACTGGGCAGCCTGAGTTAAGTATTTAAATACACATTAAGCGTTCAAAAAGAGTGCTCTCAAAGGTGCTAGGCATCTGCAACTCCATCTTCTGTCAACAGGAGGTTCAGATGCTTACATCTTTTCAAAAATCAAGCTAGGAAATATTGGTCGAGTTTAGGTAGCCATCAGCAGGTGCTGCCATTCAGGAGCGATATTATTTTCCCAACTTCAATCGCAGACGAATGTCTTCCCGAATGTCTTCCCGAATCCTCCCGCAGAGGGACGTCCACATGGACACGGATAACGTCGCCGTGAAGAGCTAACCGTTTCGCCTCTGAAACAAGATCTGGTGTTGCAAATGTTGGAGCCCAACGGACAGTAAGGCAGAGTTTGTGCTGAAGAGCACCAATTGCTATTCTCTCATCTGCACGTCGAGATCACTTAAAAGAACGCTTGTTTTTTTTGCTTGGTGCTTTAAGTTCTCATATACCACCAACCGTAAAAATATAGTTTGCTAGATGGCATCACCAGGACCCGTGCCTTTAGTAACAAAAACCTCAGAGAGGTACTATCACCTGAATGATGGTCAGAGACAAATAACGTAAAATGTTTGTCCTCTGTTCCCTAACGCATGTGTCAAATGGCTGATTTTTGTTGCAGAACCCCAATCTTCGGTGGCTGCACTGTCTCACCAGGGTGTCCGACCGACCCGGTACCCCCATCACAGGGGAACAGGCTGTACTACGGGGCTCTGGGGCAGGGAGCCCACTGCTCTTGCCGTCTGCCAGTACCCGTCAGGGGTCACCAGCACTTACTGGGAGGGGAGCCAGGAGATGAAAAACAAATCAAAAGAAAATAATAAGAAAACAACTTTCCCCTTGCAATTAGCATACGAGATTTGCTTCTCAACTCCTTCACCTAAAAAGCATTTTTTTAACAACGGCCGTTTTAAAAAAAAAAAAAAAAGGAGAAAGGGATTCAAATATTTTAAAAAGCGATTGTAGAGTGGCCATCGCCGAGTACAGTATTGCCTTTCCCGTGCCCCGTGAACGGGAGGAATCCCTGCACAGCCTCGACCCCAATTTCTCTTCAAAACCAGTCACACGCTTCACGGGATGTGGTTTTAAAAAGCGGCCTGTGACTTTTCAGGCAAAATTTCCAGCCACAATTTTTAAGGTGCTAATAAATGTAGAAGAGCTTGGTATTACCGAGTTTTTCAATAAATGACCTAAAGTAAAAACCAAGTTATTTGTCTAAGTGACAGAAAATGTAGCAAGGTATTTAAATGGAAGAAGATAACGCATTATTTTGAGACATCGGCAGAAAGCCATACCAGTGAATCCCATTGAGGCACCTTCTCTTGACTGCCTGCGGAGCCCATCCTCATCTCGGAAATCGATGTAAACAAGGTCTATTGCTTGAAGGCCAAAGGCCTTTGCTGTGACTACTATTTTTTGCCTGGCGTATAGAATATCGTGAGCTTCTTTACTGCTTGTTGCACCTACGAAAATAATGAAAACAAAGAAAAGTTGACAAGAGTGTTTTAAATCTTTCTATTTTAAATATTTCCTACGTTAAAAAAAAAAAGGAAAGTTTGTGATTTCATTTAACCAATTTAGAAAACAAAAGAGGGCTGTAAGGCTGTATTGTCAAAATGATACTTGTCTGAGAAAAAAAAACAAACAAGCTGCTGTAGTAAAAAAAAAAATATAAAAAAATCTCTCTTTAAATACTAGCTGACAAAATTCAGATTTTGATTGAGTTCAAATCAGAAGTTGTAAGCCTGAAGTCAATGGAAGCTTTGGCTGGTAAGGACTGCTGACTTGGGACTAACATGGAGTAATTATTTGATGCTATTACTTACTGTATGTACAGTGAGAAGCATTACAGCAAGAGAAGCTTTCCACAAATTGATACACTGGGTACAACTAAACAGTTAAAAAATTCACACTGAGAATAGAATTGCACTTTCCTTGGTTCTGATTCCTGCCACAATTGATGTCCTAAGCTGAATATTTAGGCTTTAGTATTTGGATGAAAAAATGATGGCAGATGACTTCTGAGATGAAGCAAAAGTATTCACGAGCCTTCATGTGCTCACCGGGCACTGGCTAAGCAACGTGTTCACGTGAAGGCTGGTGTGAAAAATAAATAATAATAATAAATAAT
>NW_009626611.1:0-25032 GCF_000690535.1 Cariama cristata
TTAAATAATATTTAAATAATTATTTTTATTTTTCCCCTTATCTAGTTTCTCCTGTGAGCATCAACTTCATTTTCATCCTCTCTATCAGAAAGTCGCTGTCTGACATGTCTGGAAATCAGAGCTGTTCTCCATGTTGTTGACTTTTATCTCATATCTCATTTTCAAAAATATGGAGACTAGAAAGCAGATAGGCTAAATCTTGGTAGACATTACAAAGCATTAAGAGTCACATCCTATCTTCTCACTTAATTCTTGTGTGGTTTTACATATCAAAGATCTTTGATATATTTTTTTAAAATTACTCTTCCTTTCTTGTATTCTTTGGTGAGAATGTCATATTACTGTATTAACAGTTATACTGTCATCTGTGACTATTAATAATGTAATTACATGATGTGCAGGTAGAACACAGACACAATCACTCAGCCTGACCTAGAATATATTTTAACATGTCTTCCAGGTAGAAGATTCTTGTTAGTTTTGCAGACACAGATGTTTTTATATTGAATTATCTGTACATCACGAATGAGTGGTTTTAAGGTTGCTCAAAGAATCATCATCACAGGTATTGGCAGAAACAGTTTTAATATGAATTAATAGAAAGGTGACTTAACAAAGTTCGATGCCAAGGTTCATTATTACTTACTACATGAAAGCCATGTACAGAGGAAAAATAAAGTTAAAACGGAGCTAAAGTGACTTACACAGAGATCAAATGTAAAAGGGGAAGGGGTAAGGGAGATCCTCACATTGAGTCATGAGGTTTGGAGTAAAGCCGCTTGCTTTCTAAACTCCTTCTCAGAGAGGTATCTAGGTGTGACTGGATCTACCCGTAGTCCCAGACTCGGTCAACAGTTTATAGCTAATAGATACCAGGAATGGGGTATTCAGCAGTAGGATTTATCAGTACTTTTCACCTAACAGCACTTAATCATTGACTAATTTAACATGTATAAAGTAAATTAATAGGTTTAACTATGATCCTAACAGTAACTTAAATTGTTACAGGTATTTGAATTGATTCACGCATGCATGCAGAGAGAGAGAGAGAGAAATATATGTGTAAAGAAATAAATGTATAAAGAAAAGTATACCTATTAGAAAAATTCCCTTGAGTTCAATGAAAAACTCACTTCAAATGCCTTGTCATTTCTCACACATTGAGTCATGAGGTTTGGAGTAAAGCCGCTTGCTTTCTAAACTCCTTCTCAGAGAGGTATCTAGGTGTGACTGGATCTACCCGTAGTCCCAGACTCGGTCAACAGTTTATAGCTAATAGATACCAGGAATGGGGTATTCAGCAGTAGGATTTATCAGTACTTTTCACCTAACAGCACTTAATCATTGACTAATTTAACATGTATAAAGTAAATTAATAGGTTTAACTATGATCCTAACAGTAACTTAAATTGTTACAGGTATTTGAATTGATTCACGCATGCATGCAGAGAGAGAGAGAGAGAAATATATGTGTAAAGAAATAAATGTATAAAGAAAAGTATACCTATTAGAAAAATTCCCTTGAGTTCAATGAAAAACTCACTTCAAATGCCTTGTCATTTCTCAACGAGCGAGGATTGAGTCTCGAGGAGTGAAGGACTTTCAGCCCAGGCTTCATTGTCTGCTTTCAGCAATGATCCTCCTTTGCAAACTTGAACTTTGCCAACTTGAGAGTTTTGTGAGCTCTGAGTGGCATCCCACTCAGAGGGAGTCGGTGGTGTCAGCCTGCTGCAGTCCAGGAGAGCTCAAAGGGACTTGCTTTAGGACCACTGTTTATAAGTTTGTAAGGTGATTGACTTTAGTCATTAGTAAATTTCCATTCTGGCCACAATTCGAGTTGGGAATTATGTGGAATTATCAAAATTCCAGTAGCACTTATACTGTGTTCTGCTTGAGCTACGATTCAGATAAAGGATGTACCGATGCCTACTTTTCTCAGGCTTCCAAGGCCTGTTTTGTCGAGCTCACGTCCTTGGCTAGGTGACAGATGTTGCCAGTACAGTCAGTATTTTTGCATCCTTAGCTGTGACTGAGTTTCTGGTATGATCAAGGGACGCTTAACCACCCAACTTATTACACAAAGGCTAAGGCATGGATTTCTGAAATCGTAGCAAGGCTCAGCAAAAGGTGGGGGGAAATGCACTGCCACACTCCATTATAGCTCTATGAACAAAGAGTCAAGATAAGAAATAGTATCAGCAGAGTACTATGCCAATAAGCTATAAGGCTCCCAGGCCAAACAGTCTGGTCAGCTTGGAACAGCAAAATAGGAGCACAACTCTTCCATCATCACTTGTGTACCATACATTAGTCATATTTAGGAAAATTATTAGGAAGAAATATTAGCAAATTGTGAAATATTCTGGCTATATTCTCTTCTTGATTTTTCATGAGAACTTAGATTGACTTTTGTCTTTTATTTTGTGTAGGTTTGGAGGGGTCTTATTCTTGCATCACAGATACTCAGGGCTTGAGATAGCTGGTTTTATACTGTTGCAGATAAGGAAGCTAAAATGAAATAACACTTCTCCTCAAACAGAGCACGAGATTTGCTGAGTTCTTCATTCATTTTACAAACAGAAGTAGTGATGATTTGACAACTGAAATGCATTAGTATAGTGTGTTTATTTTAAGCTTTGTAGGGAAGCATAATAAAGTTTATTATAGTTTATATTTTTGCCAATCTACTAACTATGGAAACAGTAGAAAATATTCATGCTAACTAATGGGGAAGAAGATTGTCATGCTTCATTTACATTTGAGTCTTCTCTAGATATCTCAGCATATTGGACGTATATTGCATAACCTTGCCTGGTTTTAATTGTTTTTATTCAAGGCACAAATTTCAAAGTGCAACTGACAGTAATTAATAATCATCTGTCCCACTAAGAAATTTTTGTTAATTTGTTTTTGAATTAGGGTTTTTTGTTTTGTTTTGTTTTGTTTTCCAAATTATACGTTTAATTTTATGTTATTTATGTTGCTATGTGAAGATTAAAGCTAAAATGAAATGGTCACCTCACCAGTAAGCTCACATGAATAGCTGCTTGAAAACTAAGCTGTGTTTGAGATAACTTTTTATATTTATTATATCATGAAAAATATGGCTGAAAAATATCTTCTGCCTGGAGACTGAAGACAGTATGAAAAATAACATTTTAAATGCCTTGAAGTGATACTGAAATTGAGTTCTTAGGAAAGTGAGTATGACCAGAAAACATATCTTTGAGGAGCAGGAGATTTTCCTATAGCTGCTAAACCAAGAATTATGTTGTATCTCCCACCCTTGCCAAATATCAGGAAAGTAAGAATGATGATGAACTGTTCCACAATCAATGTACTTTAAATCACACATCCTAAGATACATGAATCAAAACTTAAATGTGTGAATTGCAATATTAAGGCTATAATTTTTCTACTATACGCTTATTTGTATGGTAAAATGTACTAACTACATTTTCTCATTTCTTTTAACTGCACAGAAATATGTTATCTATGAATTAATTCTCTATGATTATTGAAATGCATTGTGGCTAGTGTTTGTTATGATCCCAGTAAAAATGACATCCGGATTCCGAAAGATATTAAGACACCATTTATTGGAGTTAACTACAGAAGGAAAAAGAGGAATAGCATAGATAATCCTATGTTGCTGCACGTGCTGAGAACGCTGAGCTGGGCAGCATCATGTGGCAAGGCACCTCTGATCAGGGCAAGGCATGCTGCCCAGATCTGCTCTGTGCAGAGGTTCATGAGCATTTTGGTATTTACAGCTCTTATAGGACTTTCTTAGTAGAAAGCAATGTTATTAATCATTTCTACTGTCAAGCAAAAGAATGTTCACATGAGAAAACGCTGCTTTGCTTTGAGATGAAGATAGATACACAGATGGCATAATCACTGGTACCCAGTGGGAACAGCTACAGGCTCCCCCGTCAAGATTTTCTGGCTGAGTTTACCTTGCAGCCAAGAGGTACAGGTCTGATGGCCAAGATATACATATGCACAACACAGGCCTGTGCCCAGTCAGGTTCACCATTATGTGATTATCAACTCCTCACGCACAATGATCCTCTGATTAGGATCACTACAACTGTATAGGGAAAGCAACACTTTAAAAGATCTAATGAAACTTATGATTTGTCCACTGAATTTTCCCCCCAACCCTTGAAAACACCATTGTTTTTCAGAAAGTCTCTCTCTTCTATACTGTCTTTAGCTCTGTATGATGTCATATTAATTTCTTAATTTCTTTCTTTATACCCATTGTCTTTATTTCATATATGGTTCATATGATAATAGTAAATGATGGTTTAATTTCTTAGCAATCAAGGTAAGATATGAAGATAATTGAAGATTGCTTTTTTTTTTCCTTCTCTGGTGTCTACTTCTATGATTGTTAAACTTCAAGTTGCCATAGACTTATTTTAATATTTGCTAGATGGAAGTAATCACAAAGCATTAATTTATGCGTAATTACATAGTTTCTTTAATACTCCAGGGACATTTCACAGAATATCTTATGTACTAGTCATTTTTTTCTTTTTTTTTTTCCCACAGTTACTTAGGAAGATTTTTCTATTCTGTGTTTTGCACCTAAGGAGCAATTGTTTATTATACTGGAAGTGAATTTGAATTTTATTCAAATGCCTTTTCTTTGGTCTTTTTGGTCTTCGTTTTTTTTTTTTTTTTTTTTTTTTTTTACTCAGTGGTAATGCCTGTGAATAATTGAACAGTAAATTTTGCTTTAATATGCAATAAAGAAAATATGTTATGTCTGCCCTGTCTAAATTTAAACATACATCATGTAAAGAAAATATTTAGTGATAAATTATCACTTAAAAACTTTTTTCCTTTGTCATATATAAGCAAACTAACTATATAAGGCATTATATTACTTCACAGCAATGGCAAAGACAACAAATTGTCTTGTCATTTTAATAAAGCATTTTAGCACTCACTAATTTTTTTACAGGTATGGGAATCAACAAATATCTCCTCTTTTAGAAATGGTGATACAGATGAAAAATTATTAGTACAAACTGATCTATCACCATTCAGCCTTTTTATCAGTTGTTAATGTCAATTATATACATTTAAAAATCACAGAAAGTATGCAAGTTGTTTAGGGTTTGGTTTTCTTTCCTTTCTTTTCTTTTCTTTTTTTTTTTTTTTTTAACAATGTATAGATTTTGTGCAATGACTAACAGAAAGGTCCAGCTGTCCTGGAAGATGTCGTTGTTCTCTGAGTCCTTATTTACTTCTCTTGGTGAAATACATCAAAACTGTAGAATTGACCTTCTTGAAATCCTTCAGTTATTTTGCTCTATGTATGTGACTAGGGTAATTTATACACACTAGAAGTCACTTTGAAACAGAGTATCCCTTTGTGTGTATATACATATATATTTATCACCTTTCTTATTATTTCTTAGTCTGAGAAATTCCCATGTGTTCATTACTTGTGGAAATGCACTTCTATCTTTCCTAACTTTTGCTTCACAATTTTTAGAAGATACACATGATTTTAGAAGTATACAAATACAATGTACACAACACAAACACATGAATAAAGAGAATAATAAGTTTGCAAATGTGAGTACTCAGAACACAAAAAATGTCAAAATTGAGGTTTCCTTTATAACTTTGGTTTGTCCTGACATGCCTATGCACTTTAATTCAGTAGTTAATTGCATAATCACATGATGTTTTTGCACTGAAATCCTGAATCATTCAATGTACTAAAGAGTTTTCATCTCTTTGACATTTTTCTGCAAATTAGTTGTTCATTATATGCCTTTCTGAAGATTTACTGCTTGTTATTCAAACACTAAAAATGTAAGCTTTGCGCATGTTAATTATTTTATTTTACAAAATGTATTTGGTGTGCAAGTAATTTCATTTCCACTGTACATATTGGAACTAAGAATATTAACTAAATAAAAGGAGAGATGGATCCAAATAATACAATTCAGTCTTTTGATCTACCAATTTTAAAAGCAGAACGTTGAGATGCTTTGCTTTCAATTCTGATGTATAGAACATATGGCCAAAACACATCCCATTAGTTACACTTGCATGTGCTGTGAACTTCCATAAATCAGGCTACAAATTTACAGATGCTTGAAACTTTTCAAAGGCAGAGACCTACAGAAAAAAATACAATTACTTGGATAAAAAAAAAAAGTTTGACAACTTAAAGTATATTTGAGCATGCATTCAAAACTATAGTCCTACAAATAAAATAGTGCTTAGGACTTGAGATGCTTAATTACATAAATGTTACTTTTTATGTCTTAGTTTCAGATTTCTAAGGCTTCTAGATGCTATCTAAATATTTCCAGGAACAGTATTCCACAATGTCCAGTCAGGAAGTAATCCGTGCTTAAGTCTAGTTGGTATTTAATTGTAGGTATGCTGTCTTTTATGGTTTTGAGTCTCATCTACTTGAATATTTTTTCTTGTAATTGTGTTGTAGTGGTGTTACCCAGTGCTGTGACAGTAATGACAGTCTTTTACACGATATGGTAGAAAACTCAAATTTATATTCATAAGAAACACAATATTTAGCTTCCAGCTCACGGATATCATAATTGCTGGATTATATATCAGTGTTTATCATTAATTATCATAGTAGTAGGTATGAGTCATGTCCAGTCAGGTGGTGAGACATATTGACTGCAAATGAATGCAAAAGTTACAGAATAGTAAGGAGAATTTCTATGCTATAAATATATCAAACAACATATCTTTTGACATAGAACTATAAAGATTTAACTTTATTGCTCTATCTCAAAGAATATCAGGATAGAAGGATGAGAGAAAGTCCATAACTGCATATTTTTAGTATGGTATGCACAGACTAAAGCTGGCGAGAATATGTTTGATTACATCAGAATTTAATTGAAAGGTGCATCTTCCTGGGTTCAAAGGATTTCACAGGTCACTGACATTTTCATCTATAGATTTTTTGAAGGTTTAATGCTTTCTGGTCACTTCTGATGTGTGTGAGTATATGAAGAAAGAAATAGATATATATGAAGAGCTGTCTTACCATGACTACACTTCATCTAAATGATTAGAAGTTTTATTTCTGCTTTGCTGAATAAAAAAAAAAAAAACCAACAACTTCCAAAGCTGTAAGGAATTGAAATTATACTCTAAAATTACATATACAGCTTCCTTGTGACACAGGAGTAGAGATACAGAAGTGACACTAGACATTTTGTAAGTATATTCAAGGAATTAGTGTCTTTAGGGCTGTAAGATACCAGTAAACTGTAAAAGTGGAGCATTTCAGCAGTTATTCAAACCTTTTATTGCATCTATGAAGAGAAGACTCTTATGATATATTAAAAGTGCTGAATTTAGAATTTAAAAGTAGCCCTCAGAATTGTGAAGAAAGTTTTCCAAATGTTATATGACTGCAAAGCAACATTATACTGGGTCAGCCGCAGACTGAGAATCTGAAGCTTGGTTTATATTACAAAGTTCTGCTGCCACATCAGTCTGCACTACAACAACAACGACAAAAGAAAGAGCAGAAACCCTCTGCAACACCTGTATACTGACAAGTCCTCCATGTAGACTTAACTATGTCTGCAGAAGAGCATTTACTGCTGTCCATACTAATGCTTACCAATAAAGCGTTGTGGCAAGTGCACTCCCTCTGCCACTGGCTGACAATACCAGAAAATTCTGGACCAGTGGAGAACACATTGTGGGTTGCGTACACACCTCAGTTGGGGGACAGGAAAAACAGGGCCCCTAGTCGACAGACAGGGCCCTTAGCCAATGAAACACCTCAGTAGAGAGAAGTTTCTAGACCACTGACCATATATGACCACAGATAAGATCTGGCCTAGGACATAAATGGAGCCCTGCCGGGGGACCATTTTGAGTCAGTCCTCCTCGGACCAGTGGGTCTGCAGTCGGGGACTCTCCCCTTGAAATGGGACACCTCCCAAGGTAACTCCTGCAGGTTGAGAGCCTTCATCTTATAGGTGAGTGATTGTGCATTTTGAATCATCATTCCAAAGTCTGGGGATCCCCCAAGCTGTGTAGTAATTAAATTCCACTTCGTATCCAGAACCTGTAGTTTAATGTTTGACCGAGCATAAAGAGATTTTTGGTTAAGTACACATTCCATTCTTGTTTTATCACCAATTAAAAATAAATTCCTCTTTTGAGTTTGCCATCTGCCTGATCTGATTTTTGATGTGCCTCTGTGACAGGCATGTAAGGAGAAGGTAAATGTGAGTAGTTTAATGATAGAAATCTATCACTAGATAGGTTTTTTCAGTGTAAACATACAGAAGAATTCTAGGTAAAAGAACTAGAATCCAGTACCTCTTACCATTAGACTATAGACTCACACTTCAGCATATGTTCCTTTTCTAGTCCTTGCTTATCCCATTTCATACAATAAGAAAAACATCAGAGGAAAGCATCCTTTCACATGGATTGAAGAAACTTTATCTGAAAACTAAAGTTGATAAGGCAAATGTGGATACTGAGTAGTGTCGGTTGCTTACCAAGTAAACACTTTAAATAAGATTTTTTTAAATATTAAGTAATATATATATATATGAATTAATTAGGGTCTTTGATAATAGTTTAGTATTTGAGATGCTTTTTTCAGGGAAGTGTAAGCATCATATGTGTCATGAAGTTTTTAATGTAACTATCTAGCAGTCTTCAAGGCAAGAAAGGCTCCCTCGTTACCTGTTCAATTTATAATAATAAAGATACCGTAAAATCTGTGAATTAAAAATGGAATTAGTAAATCAAACTAGAAAATACTTTTTTAAAAATCATATTTTCATATACTTCTGATATCTTCTGTCAGTACTAATTCTCATTTAACTCATTTAATGAAAAATATGAACTCCATGATATTTTCTATAATTGTCAATTGACCTACATTTATGTCCTATGCTGATGGACATTTGCATGCTTCTTCTTGAGTACTGAAACTTCTACTCTGTAAGTAGCAGAACTTTTGTAGAACTGCCCAATTTGAAATACATAAACCTGGTGTAAGCTTTATATAAGTATAAACCTAGACTGCTATTTTCAAATGGGGCTAAGATAATAAATCACATAATATCCACTACGGTAGCATAAAAACATAGAAGTTATGTAAGGGTTTTTCCTATTTAAAGTTATTGGCAAAACACGTATGTTTAACCTCGCCATTAAACAAACTGTCATTCTCTCAGTTTCCAAACCTGATGATTTTAGAGGAGATACGCAAAGTAAGGGGAACTTTTCTTCTAGCAAGACAAAGTCGCAAAATTATTCTATGGTTAAATGAATAATAAATGACCAGTCCACATTACTTTTCTTACCTTTATAAAAATAACCCCCCTAGATAGGATCTTATGAATTCAGAGGTTTTGATATCTAACTCTTCAAGCTTTTTCAAGTTTTAGTTTCCTGCTTTGTTATTATTTTTGGTTTATGACTTAAAGAGTGTGAGAATCATATGAGAAAAATGCATATTGACTTTGCCAGCAAATTGGGTCTGCTTTGATGGATGACCTTGGAAATTAGTACACTTCCACAGTAAGCAGAAATATTGATTAACTCCATATAGAAACAAGTTTATATTTATTTACTATAATGCAAGTTAAACTGTCATTTCTTGTTGCTAGATATCACATTATTTACTCATCTATGTATTAAGAATATAAATTTTGTGACCATTTTTTAGTTCAAAGCATATTATGCTAATTTTGCCTACACTTTTTAGTTTATTAATAAGCATATATTTCCTTTTAAGTTGCATTAGTATTTCACACCCAAAAGTGCAAATGTAGGAATTTTACCTCAAAATCTTTCTGTCTAGAATTTAAATGAATGACCAAACTATTCAGCAAATGAAACTCCCAGAAATCTCATTAATTATATTGAGATTGATTACACCATACTGATCAAGTGGATAACTTTAGTTGGACTTAGTGTTATCATATGACATCTTTACTTCATAAACAGTTATTTTACAGAATGATTATGAAAGTAAACCTATGGCAAAGATTACTTTCATTTTTTTGTACTATGAATGACAGACTAATATAACAGTAACATACTAAGATGTTCTTTCAGGTTTTTCCTGTTTGCTGTCTCTACAATTTTTACCTTTTTATTAAATGCTTCAGTACTTAATATTCGTGTTGAACATAAGGTTGTTCTTTCAGCCTTAAAGGTAGATGCATATGTCTTTATCTCCTCTTACTTTGGTAGCAGTAATACATGATTTATAGATTATTGGAAGCATATTCTATAAAGAATTTATTAACAGTAAAAGAAGAAAAAAAATAGTTAAAAAGTAGAGGGGACCAAAAACCAAACCACTCCTTTACCCAATACAGTAGCTGACAAAAAGTTTTCTTAAATTTACAGGCAATATGCTATTGTTAATACCGTTAATGAAGTGTTCAGGAATTTTCCTGTGTAGAATAGAAGGTGTAGTGAAAATGCTAGCACCATTTCTGCTCTAAATTTTGAAACTTATTTACCACATTATCTGGAAAACTTCTGATTCCAATCAAAAGTACAAGTAGTAGATCCTGAACTATTCCTATCTTTGGTGTGATTTTTTTGTTTTTCCTCAATGTTTATTTCTCATTGTTGAATTAAAACTAATAAATCAAGAAAAGAATCCCTTTCTGACATACATGTAGAGATAAAAAATTTTTATCTCACAGCAAAGTATTATGATTAGTCTTCACACCCCTCCACGCAAACTGGCCCTATAATAGCTAAAGTCTGCTTGCTGTGCTCCTGCTCACCAGCTCTATAGAGAGGTTGGACTTGAAGATCTTTGAGGTCTCTTCCAACCATAATGATTCTATGATTCATTTTCTTTTTCAGATAAAATCAGTAGCTGGGGCCTTCTTCTCAAACATTTCAGGGAATTATTTCTAAATATGAAAGAAAATTGATTCAAACATTTGAAAGTAGCACTTCACTACAAAATAACTACTGGTCTGGATGAGTTATCTGTGACCTAAGGGTTTGTTTTAGTTTCCCTGAGCATAGTGGGCTGAGGTGTTCATTACAATAATAGTGTAAATTTGGCCAATTTCAGATATGACTGTTATGGATTAGTAGTTTTGACTACATAGTGACAATAATTAAAAATGTGTAAGACTTAACCATTCACGTGAAAAATGTTAATAATAAATGAATTTCCTCAAGTTAATATTTAAAGTTTAAAATTGGCCTTATTTATCAGTCTTCTAAACATTCCCATCACAGATTTAGAATTCCCTATCTGGTATATGCATATTTATATACACATATATATACAGATTCATTTGCAATGAGTAGAATAACAATTCTTTTTCTTTACCCACAATCATTATCTGCTATTGTTTTATAACAACATACTTATGACATCCCAAATCAAGTGACACAAGGGAACAGACAAATCACTCACTTCAGAAAAAAATGTGGAAGACTTAAAACACTGATAACATCAGAGAACAATGTGTCTTTCTGCATTTCCTAACACAATTATTTGGTCATAAATAACAAAGATAATAATCAGAATTCCTTTAACTTCACATTGAAATTTCAAGGTTATCATTGTTATTTTGGTTTTTTTTCCTTTAGATCTAGAGCTTGACTTTTCAGAGGTCTATTTCTTTCATCTCTCTCTTAGTTACTAATAATATCCTTACTCTATTTATAATATATTTATTGCACCTTTAATGCAGTTTGACAAATAAAATTAAAAATAAAATTAGCACAGAAAGGATCCAGGTTTCTCACCTCTTTTTTTTTTGTCTGTTAGAACTGTAAATTAACTTTGTAAGTTTAGCAATTAAGAAATCTAGGGTGTTTACCTTTACATTTTAGAAATGTCTTAATCTGCATAAATGTGGATTCTGGATTAATTTTTAGTTTGCTAAAATATTTTTTAACCCTTAAGAACATACTTCATATATGCCTACGTTCACTCGAAAAATTTGTGACCTCCCTTCGGGGAAAATAAGCTTACTGTTACACTCCTTGGCTCCACAGCAGAGTATTACATTTCTTAATGCAAACCAAAGTTATTACAGTTTCTTAAAGCCTGTCAGTTATATACAGTTACCTGAATACAGATGGTATTAAGAAGCTCTGAATTTACTTGTTGTATAAACCTTGTCTGGATTCACGTGTTCACACACGCTGAATAGTGTCATCAGCATGGCAGTGTTTGTGCATTTGTGCCCATCTTAAGCATAGAGGTCTTTATAAAGCGTGCCGTGAAAAGAAAGAGGCATCAGTCTTTCCAACAGGCGAGTAGTTATATTCTTGGACAGCTGATTAGGGAGCATTGGGCTCTTAGACATCTGCTGAGGTGGATGCCTCTCTATAGAGCTGGTGAGCAGGTGCACAGCAAGCAGACTTTAGCTATTAGAGGGGCAATTTGCGTGGAGGGGCCACAGAAACCCTATGAGATAGCACAGCAATGGAGATGATGTCCACTGGCATGCCATGGGCTCCTCCCACTCAGGTGAGGACTTACAGCCCTAATCTATAACATCATTTCATGTTCAGGATCTGGTTAGGGTTTTTTGGTTAGTTTTCATGGAACACCTTGTGCTGCTTTCTACTGAGAACTGAATATATTTCTAAAGCATAAAATGTTAACAAAATGATGGTAATAAAAAGAGTAATGTATCATTCAACATGTGTGGACTGTGACCATTTTATTCAAAGAAAATAAATATTCTATATTTATTTCCAGATTTATAGAGCAAACATTCTTATTTAAAATTGATTTGAGATCTTCCCTCTGAATTAATTTATTCTGGAAACCTTGCAAGAATGACCTGATTATGTCAGGAAATGAGCACACACATTAGGTAACTATTCCATATGTTTTCATTCACTGTTATTTTACATCAATAACCAGTATGGACAAAACCAACTGTTTGTTGTGAAGGCATTATTAGTTCCAAACAGATGAAGAGATGTCACATTCCATACATATTTTTTTCACATCATTGTTCTAAAAGGGTGATAACAGAAGGTAAGAAACGTAAAAGTAATTGAAAGGAAAGTTAAAAATGAAAAATGTTACTTACAAGTCTGTATCTTTTACTAGCAGTATGATGAAAGACCTGTTGTCTCATTAAAAGTTATACACAATACCTAACTATTTCATGATATTTTACTGGAAACTTGTAAAATATTTTAACAAAATATTAACCATTTTGGATGGTATTTCCAAGTAAATTTAATGTTTCATATCTAAATCAGAATAAGTACTTTGATGCACTGAAATTCTCTGATTTGTTTCATTGACCTGACTGCTTTACATTCAAAAAGCATTTCCTTTTAATGAACAGGTTATGTTTGTTCACATCTTTGGGCAAGCATTCAAACTGGGAATTACACATATACTTGAAATTAATCAAACTCTTAATGGCTTTCTGAGTGGGACATTTGTCTTGCTTTGTTTCTTACATACGTGTATGTGTGTGTATGTGAGGAATATGGAGAGTGGCAGCAGCATTACTAGCAAGATTAGTGCCTATGATTTTTTAAGTCCAACTGTCTCTTATTTTTTTTGTTTGTGTTGTTAGCACATGACTTTTCCTGCTCTGTTTTTGTTCCTACTAAGGATTGTTATCATAGCTTCTCACATCATGGAAATGGACTTGAGCTTCTTGGATGAATACAGTATTCAGATGTTCTCTGAAACTTTTACTTCAGGCTAGGAAGTTTTAAAATATGAAGATATTCCTGATACACTACTATGTACTATAATATTCATAGGCAAATAGTTAAAAATATTCAAGTATGTAAAAGGAAAATATTTGCATCAACAGTCATATACAATAAATTTGGTACTTTATTTAATGTTATATCTATTATATGGCAATAGAAATATCTTCAATAACATAATTAAAATTCTACATAATTCAAACTCTACAAAATATTCATTTTTGCCATTCTCACCCATTTCTATATGTTCCCTGAGAAAATGACTCTCTTTCTAATAAATTTGAAAATGTCAGCCTCAGTGAATTCAATCTATATTTACATGAAGAATTTTAGGTAATAGTGCATGTCAAGTGAATGATCAAATATTTTAAAGTGAAGAACAAAATGGTATGAGATTCCAATCTTAACTTCTACCAGCCCTCTTCAGATTACTTTTAGGCCTGGGAAGCTTTAACAGGGATGGTCAAAAGTGATAAAAACAAATCAAAACAATGATGGGGGTTATAAATAAAATAAAAGGGCTTTGCAATCCCTGCAGTACGAAGGGCATATAAAACTCAACATTTCAAAGAGGCTAAGTGACATGTCAGTGACAAAATGGGTCATGCTAAAAAGCCTTTCTGTTCAAAAAGCAGTACAAGTTTCAAAACAAGGAGCTATTCAGCAGGCAAATGCATTTGAGTTACTCTGAATTTGAAAATGGCCATTCTTTGTTTGCAGTATTTTGATTTGCTTTTTACTGGAAAGAAATATCCACTCAAAACAACCTCTGTCATTACAGAGAATGAAGTGAACCTGGAGATTGACACAGTAGAGTTTATATTCCATTATTTCAGTTTAAAAAAAAAAAAAACACAGGAGGAAAGGCGTATCAAGTTTCTTTGGTAAGAGCCACAAGGAATCAATTCTAAAGCAGTTGTTTACTGGATAGGACACATGTCTTTAGGAGGCAATCGCAGCTAATAGGAATTTCTGACATCGGTAGTGTTTAAATGAATCATTGAAATGTGTTTTTATGACAGTTCATTAATCCATAACACATTCAGTTTACTAAGTTTAGAGCAGTATTTCAGTCAATGCAGCATATTCTTTGATAATTAATAGTATGTAATTATATTCTTTTTATTTAAATAACAATTTTTCAAAGCCACATCAAGTTTTTCCCTCCATCCCTATTTTTAATCCTACTTCGTGCCTTCCCTGGATTGCCTGGTTTCTTATCTATCTTTTGGCCTTCTTTTCTCTTTATAATTCAGTGCTTTTGAGCAGTACTAAAAATTGTCAGATCTGCCAAACTTCTGATAGAACTGTCTTTCATGAACCAGGTAGGAACTTCAACCTCTGTTTCTATAGTTCAATTTACAAAGCAAAACTGATGTATGAGGGCCTCAAAAAAAAAAAAAAAAAAAAAAAGGGAAAGGAATCTGTCAGTATATATTCAAAATTAATTTAAAATGGATAAATTCTATACCCTGACTGATACGAAGCCATGTTAGTATAAGGTAATGTTTCCACAAACATTATAAGACCAAAAGTACTTCAGCTGTAGTATATCTTTTAGATTAAATCTAACATGACAAGATTCTTCTGAGGGCTTAGAAAGGACCTGAATAGTAAGTTCCAAAACTGTATTCCATCTTGGTATTCTATGATTGAAAACTGAAATAAAATACGTGTTCCAGTAATTTCTTACTTTTCTGTCAGTTATACGGCTGCTTTTACGAATTCTACTGATATTTAAAAAATAAAAAAATTAATAATAGTTTTTAGACTCCTAAATCATTGTGTTGTGTTAGCATTTCAAATATATATTACATATCTGTAGATCTATCTTTCTGCAAGCAGGTCTATTATGGCCTTTTCTGTTACTTTATAAAATAGACCCAAAACATGTTTGGTCACTCAGGAACCAAGCCAAACTCTAAGGATTAGATAAAAAAGATTGTGATTACTTTGGAAAGTATCCTGGATGATCTAGATAATTAATACTAAAAAAAAAAAAAAAAAAAAAAAAAAAAAAAAAAAAAAAAAAAAAAGAGAAAGCATACACTCTTTAACACTGCATCAAAAAAAATATTTTTTAAATCTGTCCTTTTCCATTTAAAGTTCTACTGTGCTAATTGAGTAACAAACTAATTACTAATTTGAATAACAAACATGACAGTTACTTTGGTGTAGGTTAATTTTTTTACTTTTTTATCATTGTACCTGAGAGAATCGAGAATAACTTCGATGTTAGATCAGCCACAAAGTGATTCTTTCAGATCCCAAGAAAGCTTAAGTCAGCTCTGTTAGACAACATGTGCAAATTAAAATCTAGTGAAAACAATGGGTTTATTGTGTTGACAGGTTTTAAACACTATGTAATTTATTTACATAACAAAAATAACTCAGAAAAACTAGGCTAAAATAAGAATGAGAAATGGCATTAATGTCTTCTGAAAGGGCTTCATGAATACCTGATGACAGCAAAAGAACAGATTCTGAGTGGGCCTAGATGAATATTTTCTATAAAATTGTTTTCAGTCACAACTTGTCTTTTTATGTTGAATAGACTGAAAATATCAGCTTGTCTGTAGCTATTACATTGTGGGATTTCGAAGTGCACCCTAGCTTTATCTTGGCTTTGTGTCAAGATAATTGATAGGCATAAACCATTCTTCCTGCATCCTTGTTTCTATAGGAAGAAAAAAGCCACCTCATGCTTCGGATAAATTTATTTAGAACATCAGGACACCAGAGTTTTCGAAACGCTGCACAGAACACTTGCTGACAAAATCTATTTATCTTTGTTGTTGCATTGGATTATTTTTGTCTTATCTTCATTTTTTCCCTGTTGCTTAAAGTTATCCCTTAAATAACTTAGATTTGTTTCACTTATGAGTCTTCTACCACCTGTCTTTCCTTCATCTTTATATTAAAACCACTTCCATTTCAGAAACTATTTCAGAAGCTGTTTCATCAATATCCAAACCACAGAAGACTGTCTTGTGCCCAGGAAGACATACTGTCCTCCTAGAAGGAACAGTACTGTGAAAAAATTAGTCACTACCTGGGCTGGACTGTGTTCAATGATCTTTTCGTGGTTGCTGCATATTTAGTGAGTTACCAAACATTTGGGTGTTTGTGAACATCAATGAGACTCAGGGATACAAATGCCAAATACAATTCACTTCACTGGTCCCGTAAGTGGTGCTAATAGAACTTCTGTATAGACATCTACAATTAAGTTGGCTTGTTCGTTATTTTTAATACTGTCAACACAATACTTCTCTGAAAAAAAATGTTTTATCTTCAAGAGACAGCTTAAATGGTTAAAGTTACAATCATAAGCAAATGAAAACAAAACCTTTTATTGAAATATTACTGAAATTGTCATTGAAATACTTTCTTCTGCCTCAGATTATAAGGTTAAACAGAGAGAATTTAAGTAAAGGATAGACGCAAACATTACTATATGTATAGCAAGTTCTTCAACAGAAAATAAGTAGATTGTATCAAATTATTTTCTCACTTTAAAACTGATTGTTGATTGTAAAACAATAGGCATTAATGAAGTTACTAATAAAAACAAGAAGTGTATTACAAAAAATGAAAAAAAATTTATGATTAAAAAACTTTTTTTTTTAATAAACTGTGGCAGTTGTTTTAACCTGTTTCAAATCAATGAATTACTCATAGAAAAATAAATATCTGTTATGTGAATTTTCCTGATTTTTACTAACACAGGACCAATTCCCCTTTCAGTAGATTTTCATCCAGTCAAGTTTCTTCTAAATGACTGCACTTTCTGAAGTTGACTACATGTTTTTCATACAGTGTTTGGTTTTAGAATTTACTTATCCCTGTGGAAACCAGGTCACCGCTGGCTCTCTTATGTTCCACAAGTGAAAAGGGGTAAAAGGGTTGCACCTGTGGGAAGCAGCAACAGCTGACCAAAAATTGACCACCAAAGTATTCTATCCCATAAATGTCATATTCAGTATAAAGTTAAGGGATTGTGGGGGTTGACTATTCTTCTTTCATGACTGGCATCACTGTAGGACTCTGCTCGTTCTCCTGCCTCAGACCCCGATCCATGTATTCCTGAATGCAGGTCCTGTATGCTGCTGAGTCCAGTCCAGGACATCCCGGTGCCTGCCCTGTGACGTCAGTGGTGCGAGCCACCATGACACACAATTCCGTGATCATCGTTGGGAAGCTCAGTATTGGTTTTGTATATTTTTCTATTATTAGTCCTATTAGTATTAATAATATTATACTATTTTTCATTGTTATTGTTTTATTAAAGTTGTTTTAATTTTCCAGCCCATAAGTCTCTCCTATTTTTTTCCTTTCATTTCCCTTCTGGGGAAGGAAAGGGTTAATAGCATCTGTTGTCGCTTTACCAGCCCAGACTTAAATAGTGACAATTGTGTAATCCATTAATCTTTATGTAGTATATACAACTAAGTTATTACCTGAAAAAATGAAAAGTCCATAGCTATTCCTAATAAAAACAGTAAATAACTTAAAACATTAAGCACATACTACTATCATTTACTATAATTTTGTTCACAGTTGCATTGCTTTCCTTTCAAAGTTAATTTTTCAGTCACATGAAAACAATTATGTATCACTTTTCCACAATTAATCCTGTTCCTTATGCAAGTCTTCTTAACCCCTAAATATATGACTAATAAAGTGCTATTTGTGTGTGAAAATTTGAAAAAGGTAGTTAGTATACTTAAGTATGTTATAAAGTGATGTTCATATTTTCTCCATAATATTAATGAAAAACACGTTATGCTGCTGATGAATGATACATACACACATGAATAATTACTCCCAATGATCTATTCTTTCTCAAATTACAGGGTGTTATATGTTGACATTTTGAAAACTTGTGGAAATGGAGAGTGCTCTGGTTTCTCTGGCGTATAAAGTAGTTTACATAAACTGTAAAATGTAAATATTTCCCTGATGACTTGTTTCCCATGGGAAATGAAGTCCTTTCAGTTGTGATTTTACTATGGAAGAAAACACTGCCTTAATTTTGATTCACTACAAACTCATATCACACAGTGCATACTGTGTAGTTTGCAGAAATATTTGTGATCAGGGATTTGATGTGAATTATGTAAATTAAGCAATAATAGAAATCAGATCCAATGTTATATGTCAGAAACAAAACAGAATAGAACAAGTGTTTACACAAGTATCAGGTGATTCACATTGACCCACAAAATGTTTATTATTATTGTTTGGATTACAGAGAAAACATTTACATAAAACCTGCATTATCATATAATATGTATGAGTTTACAAATCTCTCGAGTGAATGCTAGCAAAGAAAATACTATTTTCTATTACTTTTTTATTCTTTTTGAAAAATTTAAACATACATATGTTTGTACTTTCAGCTATTTTCAGTTACATCATGTTTTTCCACCTGCTGTTCAAGATTCACTTTTACATTCTGACATTATTCTTTTTCTATTTTTTCACTCTGAGAATTAATTTATTTTCAAGTAAGAAGCATTATAAAGCCATACAATATCTTAATCTTGATGCTTCCAAGAGGATCTGCAATTAAGAGCTTTTTGTTCTTTCTCAAACATGACAAGGAAATGCACAAAAGCTTTTGCTTTTTTTTTTGTTGTGGGTAGGTGGGACTTTAAAAAGAATTCTAGAGCATGTACATGTCTGCTATCAACAAAGTGCTTTCTTTTCAAGGGCATTTTAATGTCCAAATACCAAACAAAAGACAATAATTCGCAATTATGATGCCAGTCTTAGCAGTGAATCTCCCACTTTCTTCCCAAATAGCAAACCCATGGCTGAAAATCACTGATTGACTTGTGAAAGAAATCACAAGCACCATTTTGACTGGAGAAAGATAATTTTCTAGCTACATAAAGAGATACAAAATCAAGACTCTCTGCAACAGAGAATCCTAATAATAATCCTTTGGGTACAACTCCACTATGCACTTTCCTTTTATCTAAGCTAAGTACCCAAAAATACAGTTCTCAATTGAGATTTTGTCCTCTTTGTGATTGTCTCCAGTTATTTCTTTATGAAATGTGAAAAGACAATTTACAAATCTGCAACTAATGACCTTTTAAGAAAAGCGTAATTCCTGATTGGAGATCAGCTTTGGGGTTTCTGAGGAAGAATTCTGGATAAATGCATTATTATTTGCATGCACTACAGTACATGTGCTAAGGACTTGGTCCTAGATTCTTGCTTGACAAAAGGAGATACAAAAGATTTTTCATAATCTCCAGCACTGAAAACTCAGTAGTGTAATGCTGTTTAATGATGGCATAACTGAGATGGTTGCTTATGTTATCTTTTCTAATAATTTTGAAGAATCTTAGTGGAATTATTCTTCTCCATGTCCTTTGTACAGACCAAATGCTACTGAGAAGAAAAGCATTGTTTGGACACAGAGAAGGAAATGATGTCAAATTGTAGTGCCAGAAGTGACAGAATCTGGAAATAGTAAAGTGAGAAAAACCCTATCCCTCTCATACTGAGTAGCTTCTAAACTAAACATGGATTTGAACAAATGCTAGTTAAGGTATGTACTTCAGCACTTTCCTCAACTGCAGGAGAAAAGATGGAACTGAGCTCTAAATCTACCAGACTTCCCTTGTATACTGACAAAAGGGAAATGCAATTGCATCTTAGTTAAATATCTTCATCGATAATGCACAATCCATTTCCTTCAATTCCATGAACAATATAATTTAAACCAACATTAATTAGTGATTTTAGCTTGTAAAATATTTGAAGTACAGATTTTCTTTACCACTTGCCTACCACAATACACATCAGTACTGGAAGCCCACAGGTGTTTGAAAAAGACAAACAAAATCATTGTGAACAAATCAAATAGACGGCAATAATGCATGTACATTAATAACTTGTGCACAGGGAGCTGGACTACACAGTAAGAAGATACAATTTTAGACAGTTACTTCTCAGAAGGAAACTGTATTTTAAGAAAACTCACTATGTCTCCAGCTATTAACTTGTGAAAAGTATTAGAAAGAAGCATTTTCTTAACCAAACAGTAAAGGATGAGAATTCAAAAGAGATTAAAGGAGCTATAGGTCCTTAATTATCACAGCTCAATGCAGTATATATATTTCAAGCTATGTGATGTATTAGCCACCACTTAAGCATCTGCAAGCATGCAATTTCTAAGCAAGTAATAACTAAACTAAAGCCTACAAACCGATTTAGAACCATGTGACTAAGTGTCAGACTCATGAAGCTAAATGAAATCATAGAGTTCTCACAAGCAACCTGTATTTTTTTTTTCTTTTTTTCAGTGAATGTTAGTCACCATGTATCTGTATACAGAACTACAAAACTTGAGAATTCAGCATTAGAATTTCTAAAACTTCATAAGTATATCAAACTCATAATATATGCAGCACTTTTGCTTTGTGAATTTCTTATTTTTAATTTTCATTTGATTATAAAATGTGATGAGCTATGATATCTGTTGCATCTTACAGCAGTATTTCCTTGCAATTAGAAGATACGAAAGGGAGAACAAGTATATTACCTAAAATTCATTAGATGACTGTGAGCAGAGAGTTAATTGAGAAAAATGTTGTGATTACCGCATATACATGCCTTTGTATGTATGTATATGTGTGTGTGTATATACATGCCAAACTTTAACTTAAAAGATTATGGAGTCATCCCATTGCTGCCATTCACATAATTTAATATTGTAGAAAGGAAACCTCCACCAGGCTGGACAGAAGATCATGGTCCTATGAGATTGTCATCTTATTCCATACGCTTATGTTATACTGTTGATGTTCTCAGCATGGTTGCCTTTTATTCCTGTCTGCTCTTTTTCTCCTTTAGATTTACTCATATCTGAAAAAGATAACTTTCTTATGCAAAGGAATGAAAGAATGGAAGTTTTTGTTCAGATATCTAAGACTGCCTGACAATAAATTGAGTGGCTGGAAAGTTACAAATCCTTTAAAAGCTTGTAATGTCTTTTAAATTATGTATATAACAGAAATTTTACTGCAAAGACATACATCACCTACGTGATAAACATAGTCAGCACTGCTGTACATTATGTCACACCAATCAGAATTTCAACATTGTTAAGGGCTACTAAATCTAGTCTGATAAAGGCAAGGCTGCTGCAGCACTGAGTCACCAGGTCTTTCTAGTGGCAAGGCTGGATTTTATTTCCTAGTGGGTGCACACACAAACATGCATACAACAAGAAAATAAACAAACAAGCAGGCACATGGCTGGTCACAAAGACTAAGATGGGTAAAAGCACACAGAACTCTTGCAAACATGAACAGCATGGTTGGCTTGGTCCTGTTCCTTCCCTCTGGCTGACCAGGACTGAAATTTGCTGCTGGGATATAGATTTATACATGCAGTATGGATCCTTCCCACAGCTGACCTTAGACAGTCAATCTGTCCCTCCAACAGCTGGCCTCAGATCCTTGCTCTCCACAACAGCTGGCACCTGGACATAGAAGCTCCTAAGGTTCAAAGTTCAGTAGTAGAGTTCAGTAGTGATATGCACCTACATACAGGCAATGAAATTTGAAGAAAACTGAAGTTTTCTGGGGAAACATATACACACCCTGGTGTCTCAAGTTGTTGGCACAGGCCTAACA
Organism: Cariama cristata; assembly: GCF_000690535.1. Lineage (NCBI taxonomy): Eukaryota > Metazoa > Chordata > Aves > Cariamiformes > Cariamidae > Cariama > Cariama cristata. Next base: position 22,383 of record NW_009626611.1, read on the forward strand.
GCCCTTATGATCCATGGTCCCCTCTCCAGCTGTTGTCACTCAGGCCTCTGCACACATACCTACACACAGAATAGGCAGAATTGATCAGAATTGATCCTGAGGAGAATTCTAATTTTTGATACATTTATTATTAAGAAAATATTTAAATTGTTATTTTCCAGAAAATGAAAATATACTAATAAAGTATTTAAAAAGTAGAATGTAATACAAAAATTATAAATAAATAAAAATAGGTAATTTATACCGTGAATTAACAAATAGTCCAATTCAGTGGAATTCAACTGTATTTATCAAATATTCCCATTATAATTTAAGGAAGCAGAACTATCCCTTTCTATTAAAATTTTTGTCAAAATGAATTGTTTCTGACTAGGTAGATGTTCCAGTGGAATACATGCTGTCAAAATACAAAAAAAAATCCTTAAAAAAAACCCCTTCTCCCCAAGCCTCCCCTCCAGCACTACACCTGTCATAGAAAAATCTATTTCAGCTCTTCCTAGGTATGGCAATCTTTTTTTGTATTGGAAATAGCATAAGAATATATCAGAATTTTATACAAATCTTCTACCTACAGATTTCTCTTCAGTGCTTACTTAGCAATTTAAATAGAGAAAAGTTTGTCAACTGCAACTTTAACTTCTTGACGACACTGCACATCAGTTTGGCAAGGACCCTACTTTACCTTAAAAAAAATTAAAAATCCCAAACTGGCTTTATTTTTTTACTTAGACGGTAATAATCATATTTACCTTGTACACATAAGTAAATGAACCATCAAACTAAATGAGCAAGTGATGTGCACCATAGTATTCTGAACTTATTAGCATTCTATACTGAACTTACATAGTATTCTGAATCTTACTGTAGAAGTGTGATCTCTTAGTGCTTAATGCCTGCTTTCTGTCTGTGATTTTAATATTTATAAGGCAGATTGAACTCTACTGGTTCCCGCTATATATGTTCTTCAATCCCATTTTTTGAAATGTATAATATATCATAAGAAATCTAATGATCGGTTGATATAAAACTAATAGCAAAATACAATAGAGGTTAGTCCACTTATTTCCTTTAATTTAGGAAAACAAGCCCACAAAAGGTAATACCGCTTGTTCATGACCATGAGAATGTCATGAACTAGAAATGTATTAGTAGAAGCAAGAATAGAATTCAAAGATCTTGATTCTGGAAGGATTGGTCATGTTGGCCAGTACAACATTCTTCAATTCATGTGTCTATTTTAAAAAGAATCCCCTTCACATTTTGAAGCCAAAACATCGATAGGCTAGGGAAAGGAGTTTCAGTTGTCTGGAATTGTTTAGAGCTCTTTGAACTTATGCCACCTAGTGCCATTCCAAACCTTCAGACTTCCCGATAGAGAAATTCTCCAATGTAACAAATTGTTAAGCATCTTTTATTTTAATTTGAGCCTTCTTACGAATTCTTTGTTATATCTCTGGAAGCTCCAACATCTGTGAGTAACTTAAATGATTTCCTATTAAATACTTAGTTTTATGAATGGACTAATTGGAAGCTCACTGCTGCAACAGAGAGATTAGGGTAATCAGTATTTTGGCCTTGGTGAAAGACTTTCTCCCTTTGGATCACAGTAAAAAAGTCATGGTCAAAGTCCAACTGGAAGTGTCTTCAGCACAGACGAGTTAATATTCCCCATAAATAATTGTATGCTATAAAGTTGACTGTTACGGAATTCATATGGAATGCCATACTCATCTGCTACTCTTACAACATCTCTACAGGGCACGAAAGTTAAAAAGTGGTGTGTCAGATACAGTGTGAGTAAGTTTTCTCAAATGTGACTGCCTATATGACGTGCCATATCTATGCAGTATGACTATCAAATTTAAAACAAACAAAAAAAAACCCAAACAACAAGCCAAACAACAACAAAAAACCCACACCTTATTTTAAGGCCAAACACGTACTAATTTAGTAATTCTGTTGTTAGTCACTACAAGTGTTTCATTGCAGTGTTGGACCCATGTATTCCAATACATACATCCTCCCTCTGGTTGCTGCTGTCAGAGTAATTTGCACAACCCTCAGAAAAGGAGTGTGAACGGCATGTGCTGAGGCAACTTAATGTCCAACTATCTGAAGTGAGCATCTGGTGACAAGGGATGGCAGAGAAGTGTGATTTTTACATTTGGCTTTGCTATTCATCGAAATTATAAAAGGCAAAAGAAAATTATTCATTGCAAAAGGAAAAACAGACAAGAATAAAAATAAAGGGAGATGAAGTATTGCTATTTTCACTTTCATGTACTGAATTTTCTCAGATTTGTCAGTTCTTACTAGGAGATAAATAGCATAGACATATATAGTCCATTCTGATGTAATAAATTTAAGGAAATTTCCATAGGAAAGGTAGCTGAGTCTTTTTAAAACAAAGATGCTATATCCGGCTGAGTATCCAGGAGTATATGCAGGAGTACCAGTGGCAGATTTAAATGCGGTAAAACTGCCACCAATGGCCACTTGCCGAGGTGAACAGCTCCAGCATGTTCCACAGCAGGGCAAGGGGATGGTGCCGTACAGGCCGGGTTTCCTGAGCTGGGGAAACCCCAGGGGAGCGCAGAGACCCCCCCCAGGAGCCGGCAGCTCTGGTGACAGTGGCTGACAAAGCATGGGC
>NW_009626612.1:0-22691 GCF_000690535.1 Cariama cristata
GGTAGGCAGGCCTCCATCACGTGTAACAATGACTATGGAAGACAAATGCCACCACTCCCAACGTCCCCCCCCTTCCTTCTTCTTCCCCCAGCTCTATGTGCTGAGCATGACGTCATACGGTGTGGGATATCCCTGGGGTCATTGGGGTCAGCTGTCCCAGCTGTGTCCCCTCCCAACTCCTTGTGCCCCCCCAGCCTCCTCGCTGGAGGGGTGGGCTGAGAGGCAGAAAAGGCCTTGACCCTGGGTAAGCCCTGCTCGGCAATAACTAAGACACTGGTGTGTTACCAACACTGTTTTCAGCACACATCCAGAACACAGCCCCATACCAGCTACCAGGAAGAAAATTAACTCTGTCCCAGCCCAAACCAGCACAGTGTGGCCTCAGGAGTGCAGAGCAGAGAGGAAGGATCACTTCCCTCGACCTGCTGGCAGTGCTTTGCCTAATGCAGCCCAGGCTACCATTCGCCCTCTGTGCGATGAGGGCACATTGCTGGCTCATTATCACTGATGGGAGAACATTTTGAAGGTGGAGCTGCACTGAATACTGTTTCCTACCACAGTTCTCTTCAGAAGCATATGTTATATAAGCAGCTGCTTTTTCGCTCTGTTTTCTCAGTACTATCTTCAGAACCACAATACCTCAACTTTGAAGAGTACTCTGGAATCTGGTAAGGGGAAAAATAGTGTAGAGCCACCCAGTCGTACGAGATATAATTAGCCAAGTTTTGAAAAACAGTTATCTTGCACAGTGCAGAATAACATTGGAGCCCTTCATGAGATACTTCTCACGGGATTGTTGGTAAATGTTGGGGGTGTTATTTTTGCATATAACTTCTTGTATGCTAAGATGGTACTGAAATAATGACAGAATATAAGAAATTTTGCTTTATTAGGTTTATTTTTTCATAGAATCATAGAATGGTTTGGGTTGGAAGGAACCTTTAAAGATCATCTAGTCCAACCTCCCTACCATGGGCAGGGACATCTTTATCTGGATCAGGTTGATCAAAGCCACATCCTCTGCATTTACTTTAGAACATGTCTTGGGATTCAGCCATCAAAGAATCAGTGAGGCAACCACTGTCACTACACCAGCACTACTCCCCTGCTGAAGTGTGCTCATATATTACCCACTTTCTCACAAACTCACTGGTTCCTAATGAAGTAGAATTGTTTGAACTATTCAAAGGAATAATTATTTTAACTGAGCATTGCATGACAATTGCTAACAAGCTTGCTGTGTGTTCAAGTTTAAGGTTGAAAACTGAAGTTGTATTTATTTTTTTTTCCACAGAGAATATTTTTGTTGTGATGTAACAAAATTTTAGAGAACTGAAATGACTCTTCAGATAACTGTTAAAATAAAAACAGGCAAGCTTCTCTGATTCTAAACACATCTTCAGTTCTCAATGCATTCTAGCAAAATGCTGGATCTTTATATGTTTGGAACTGATTTACGCAATTCTTTCAGCAATTAGAAACTACATTTCAGCTGTATAATCTTGATGATACTCCTTTTTTCAATATTAAACAATAATAGGTTTCATTGTCCTTTGATTCTCATATATAATACCTTTTGGTTAACAATAGGTTTAAGTTCAGTACTGGAAAATTCAGCTTTGAGAACTTGAAGTTGTCTCAGAATTTTTTCACTTCAAAAATAGTATGTTTGTCCAGAGGAGTATTAGCTGCAACAAAGCGTTTAGCTATGTTAGAGAACATCCAAAGTATGCTCATTTTGCTGTCCTACAACTAAAATTATACTTTAAAAAGAAAAAAATACAAAATATAATAAAGATCAAAGCACACTTCTTTCCTCCCACCCCCAGGAGTAGGGAAGGAAAAGAGAAACAGAACAAAGTGGATAAAAATGGAATTAAGACAGAGGCAGAAAGAAACAGATAAAATATTAATATTAAATGTGAAGGCTTTCACTTTGCTATTATACAGGATAAATGGTCATCACCCTCACATGAATTTTTCAATGAAAAGTCATTTAAAATTATTTTATGCTATTTTGGCAATAATTAAAAAGAATTCTTTTTGAGACTTCTTAAAAATAAAAGTATTACTGAAATGATTCTTAAAACACTTCTGACAACTGTTGTTACTGAGGTTTTTTAAAGTTTCAGGTAGTTGCATATTAATGTTAAGAAATATTTGAAGTAATACATCACTTAATTTAGGCCAGTCATCCTATAGTAATTTTTATGGCCTCAAGCAAACATAAGTTATCTTTGAAAATACTACTTCTCTGATACATTTTGCTTGTGACTAAAAGACAGAAGAACTCTAAGAGCAAAGCAGTAACATGAAATAAGAAAGTGAAACTATAAAAAATATGCATTACTTAAAGTAAAAAAATTCTATGTTTGAAAAGTGTCTAGCATTGTTTCCATCTTTTAAAAGGATTCCAGAATGACTACAGGTATCAGTCTGGCAAACTTTTCTTTGGTATTAGAAAAACTGACCAAGTATAATTAAGGACAAAGTAATGAAACGCTTGGATAAATATATGCTGATAAGATCAAACCAGCCTGGTTGTCACAGGAGTAAAACACGCATTCTTGACCTGCTAAATTCTTTGAGTCAACAGTACAGTGTATAAAGGGCGTCTTGAGGAAGTAATTTACTTTGATTTTTCAAAAGGATTCCTGATAAAATCTCTCACAAGAAACTAGTAAGAAAAATAGAGTAGCCATCAGGTAAGGCCAAAATTCTGAGAAGGATTAAAAGTGAGTACGTCAAAATAAACAAGGTTTTAATAAATAGCTTCTTCACAGACTAGGGAGGGGTTCTTAGCAGGCAATATGAAACACTTAAGGAAAAGAAAAACATGGTTTTGTGGTTTTGCCCGATAGCTAATAGTTTAGTCTGTTTTAATAATTATGCTACCTAGATTGGTAATTTCCAGGAAATCTCTCACGATTGTCTTTTCATCGCAGTTCGCACGGTAGGACCACTGATGTGTCTTAGGTACCATTTGATTTTAACCACACTGTTTTCTAATATCGTAGCTTCAAAGCATCCAATTGACATTGCTACAGTCCAGTCCTCCTGACTCTCGGTGCTTTGTTTTTTGTCAGTGTCACTTGATGCAGCTCAAGTATTTGTGTGGGTGTTTAGTAAATTAGATCAGAAAACCAGTCTGGGTCAAAATTAATCCCATACCCCCTCCAACAAAGAGTCAGTGTTTTGCCAGGTTACTTTGCTGATCCAGTTCACCATGGAGCCACAGAAATACATCTGATGCCATAAGAGAGGGAACAGAGCAAAGGCAGGAATAGCGGCTGCAGGGGATTCCTTCTTTTGATGGCCGTTCCTGTTTATGCTTGCTTCACGTGATTTTTGAAGCTGTGGCTAACTGAATAGAACAGGTAGTGAAATCACTTCTATCTGCTTCAAACTTGAACTGTAGTAATCGTTAGCACAGCTGTAAATGCAAACGGTGAGAGATTTGTGATAAATGCAATGCTGAGAGGTATCCTAAAAGGGCCGTGGTAAAGTATGAGACATCTTTGAGCTATACATTAATTTTCACCAGGCAGCTATACTGGGATCCATTTCACTTTACCTAAGCTTAACAAACAGTCAAATTGGTGATTGTTCAAAATATATATTTAAAATTAGTTGAGCTAGCGGAGTTTTGTCTGCATTATGATTAGAAATACTTTAAAATGTAACCAAACTTTATAGAATGCTTGAAAGTTTACAAAACAAAATAATATAAGTATGCATTATGTACTGTATTAAACATGCATATTAATATAAAATTTCACGTGTATAAAAAAGAATCAATCTTCAGGTTTTTTTCCAACTGTTTAGCAGTAATAGAGACAGGAAAAGCTGATTAGTTAGATCAAATGCTAGTCTGAGAGTTATCTGTTACACAGAGGTCTCAACAAAGCAGTACATCTTTCACCATTCAAATAAATAATGAATAAATACCTTAACTGAGTCATTTAAATTTTTGCCAAAAGAAATGTAGAGGTGAGAAAGATGTAACAGAAAGTTCCCTGGTTCTTTGGTATCTTGGTGACACCTGAACATTTTGACCAAAGATAGTGATGGATGTTGGAGAGAAGTCACCTCTGACTTTTTTACTATTCTGGTACTTGTAGGAGGTGATTGACAGCCAAAGGATTATGAGCAGTATGGGTGTAGTACCCTTTCTGGCTACCTTGCCAGAAGATACACAGCACATGGTCTTGCTTCAGCTGGCCCTCGCCGTTGGACAGAAGTAGCACGCGCAGCAGTATTTTAGCATGCGTGGAAGTGGTCTAGGTTAGAGTTAATAGACTGGTTGTGACTGGATAGGGCACAGTTTCTTCAGTGGATTTATAAAAAGTCTCTAGCTACATCTACAGTCTGTGAATCTTCTACTTTAAATTTAGTAAAACTTGAGTTTGTGAACTTTCTGAGGATAAGGTAGGGGTGTTTTTTGTTGGTGGAAGATCAGAGAGGTGCCAGTTCCTCAGAACACGGTATGTTCCCTAGCCAATCTGTGCGAGCATTTATTCAGATCGATCTTTAGAGAAACAGATTTATTCAGGTTACATGTTGCAAATAGTCATTGAGAATGCAAGTAAGGAAGCTGCATAATCTCTTCAACATGTCTTATTTAATGCTATTATTAATAATCTGAAAGAGGGGAGTGTTAAAAAGAAGACAGCAAGTTTCACAGAAGATGCTAAATTAGGAGGTGTTGCAAATATTAATGAAAACAGAGGTCATATAGAAGAGCGAAAGGAGGCTACAAATACAGGAAGGAAAGAAGTAAAACAAGGAAAGTTTTGCTTAGAAAATTCAAAGCTAATTATATAGAGACAAATAATATGAAAAAAGTTCAGTATTAGAAATATGGAAAGTAGTAACACTAAAGAAGCTACAGGGACAATAATTGAACTGCAAATCGTGTATGAATGTGAACTGGAACATGGAAGAAAACAAGCAATTTGATTTGGGAGGCAAACTCCTTTCTCCAGCTCTCTGATCTGCAGAGCACGTAAATAAACTCTATCGTCTTTCAGGATAGTGCGTCTTGTTCTCTCAAGTTTACCTCACTGATTTTGTGAGCTGGTTGCAAGAGAGGATGTATCACCACGGTGCAGCATTTTTATCGTGCACAAAGTTAATGCATGATGTGAGCTACCTCGCTACGAGGAGAGAAACGATAATCCTCCACTGTATCGCTGAGGCCAGAGGCAGATGCAGTACAGCTGTTAATGGTGGAGGGGGAGGCTGCATCCCATTTTCATTGTTTCAGGTCATTCCCTGCAGACTGGGTCATACGGTGGGGCATGCTGCCAACCAAAGAGCTGCAAAGCATATTTTTTGCACTCATTATTTTCAGGTGCTGCACAGCACTGCAGTTTCTCTCCGGCACTGGAGGAGCTAGAAAGAAACTGCAGCGCTCTGCTCAAGTCAAGACTGAACAAGTGAGTTGCTGGTGCAATGCTGGAGAATGAGAGAGGAGGTGGAACGCTGTAGTAACAACACTGTCAGTACTTAATACCATTATTAGCTATATGCATCTCGGAGCTTTCCTTTCTCTGCAAGGAAGAGTTGAAATGAAAAAACTTTGATACTGGAAGGGTTGGCTTGTGGAAAAAAAAGAATGAGACATATGTTCATGAATATGATTATGTCTACATTGCACCTTAGGGGCTGGACCATGGAGCTTGCTAAAGCTGCTGTGCCCCTTGATGTGTCTCAGTGCTTTGCATGGTCAAATATAGGGCACCTGTAGCATACCTTACAGGCTTAGAAAGGCTTCTGGAGCTCCAACAACCTACAAATCCATCTGCCTTTGTATTTCACAACACTGGGACCCTCCTAGGAAGATTCACATTGCTGACGTTTTTGGCCATGGTATGTCACTACAAGGCAGCTGATATTTGGCCAGCGTATAATTCAGACAGAGGCGTACTCCAGCTTGCTAGGACTTGATCTAAGTTTTCCATCTGCAGCATGCCCCAAATCTATCTCAGTTAAAAGTTCACAATCAACATATCGTTCATATCCAAACAGCGTGGGCCTGACACAACTATGGGCCATAAAACGTGGGCTCTAAACATACACTCTGCAAAACCACAGATGGAGCCTATATAACATGTCCAACAGATAACTGAAGAGAACTTAATAAGCATTCTCTAACAAAATATATACTGTACAAGAAAATGGAAATTGCCCTATGAAAGAGTACCTCTACAATTTAACATGAGTAATAGCAAATAAGAAGACAATGTTAGGATGTTAGTATGTGCTAACTCTTAAGAGACCTTGGATATGTGCCCTGCATGCCAAAGCACGCAGAATGCACCGGAAATCTTCATCGCTCTTGTCACTAGAATATTCTACAGTTGCATGTCATTTTGTTGTGCACATGTACCTGAACATAGAAAGTTTGCACAGCAATCATCTTGCAAGGGCACTGCCAGGTTCGAACAGCTTTATTTTATGCCATGATTGCATTCATCCTTTCTGGCTGCAGGTATCTTGGGAAATGGCGGTTCAGTCTGTCTCCTTAGGCACTGTGTGTCCTTCATGCCTTCTTCAGAATTGCACATGACATTTCAATATCCAAAATGTGGTATACGTGATACGTCGTGTTGATTTCCACACTTGAGTTGGGCATCAGGAAGAGCTCAATGTTCGTGCCCCAAAGAAAGTAAACACTTCAAAGGACTGAGTCTTAAAAAAAAATGTTGAAAACAGGAGGCGTGAGACAGAACAAATAGTTTAAAAAACAGTCCAATATAATATATACATATGCAGTGGACTATTGATAAGCTTGGCAGACAGACAGCAACACTATCACAAAAAAAAAAGTTTTAAAAGAGTAGACAAATGTTAACAGTTGGCCAGCTGTTAGGGAAAAACCTTATCCAAGTTCTAAACGCTAAGCAGCGAAGAAGCAAGGATCTTAATGTGCCTGCAACTGGAAGCTGAGCATGAACATGAAATCGGTGCCAGTGGAACGTTCTCTCGGGGCAGGGCCCCGTTGTATCGTCTAAGCACTAACCTGAAGCAGTGTTAGTACAAACGTGGCAAGCGGATGTACCTGGTTGTGTCAGCCTTTTCCTAGCTAGACTAAGTCAAACCTTAGACTCATTCAGTTATCTGAGATTAATTCTGGCAGAAGTGGAAAGTACAGTGCTACTGGTCTCTGACTGTTTCCATTGGCACTTCCTTGGACATTTCGTTTTGTCCTCCCTAGATTAAAGGCCTTAACTTACACAGCACGGTCTCTAATGTCAAATTAATCTTCCTATAAAGCGTTAATGCCTACTAATGCTTATTCTAATGCCTCACTGCCTATTAAAATCTGCTAGCATTATTACATCCCTCCCAGTCATCTTTTTTATATTTATTCTTTGGAGTAGGAGTCATCTTTGTTCTCTTTTTTGGTACAGCTCCTAGCACAATGGGGCCCTGATCTGAGACTGATTTTCTCAAGTAAAAAAGTTCTAGAGGAGATGTATTGGGAGTAAAAGTTTCAAAATAGGTATATGCCATCTGAGCTTCTGTGCTTCACTGCAGGATTCCCATTTTAAAGACAGGGTCAGATTCAGGAGTAAAATAGTTGGAAAGATAAAGGGGGGGCTACGTGAGACTTCTGCCAAAAATAAGATCATCCATCCGTAGTCCTGCAGTCTCTGAGACTGACCTGTCGTGTTGTGAAATCATGTACCTTGTGCCAACCTTCATTTGTGTGATAAGAAAACACAAGGACAGGAGGTTACAACTGTTTCCGCCAAAAAAAAGTTTAATGCTAAAAATACGGAAGTGTCACACGAAGCTTTGGTAATCACTTCAATAATTATTTCATTGATGGAGATACTGTATCATGTACTCAACATCATTTCAGTCAAAAAGAGTAAATTTCAAAATATGTGAATCTTGTATTATTCAGTCAGATAATATACACTGAAAGAGTGACTATGTGAGACTGAGAAATAATTAGCAAGAAATAGAGTTTACCATTATTAACATACTTTTTAAATTTCATTTTTCTTGATTGGAAAAGGAGTTTTTAAGGAACCTCTATTAAAGACCAGGGAAGTGTGATGGAGTCGCATAAAGTACTTGCTGATAAGCAATCCTTTGAAACTTTGAAAAATCTGTTTTCTTTAATAATTATACCAACTGCCACCCCCGACCATAAAGCAAAGCTTAACTGGCCCAGTGACTTGAGAAATGCAGCAGTTGTCTAGGGAGGCTAAACAACATATTAATCTGCATTTATTTTAACAGTTATTTACGTGCATGTACATATTGTAAATGCACCTACTTTTATGCATATAAGCAAAAAGAACAAAAAGACGTCGGCAAACGATACTGTTGATGATTTAAGATTCCATAATCCCCTTTATAGCCCCCTAGTAGGTATTGCAGCAAAAACAAAAAGGGAAATTTTCCATTTTAACCAGGCCTCTTAATCCTGAGAAATATTTAATCTTTTGGAAATGCCTCAGTGGCACATTGCTGATGGCATGCAATAAAGGTAGTTGACCTGTCCCCTGTGGAGCAAACCCAAGGCAATCTGCCTAATCTCATCCTGGGAAACACATCCAGTATCACTGCAACTGGAGAAATCACAGGGGTATTTTTTCAGATGCCTTGCAAACGCATACGCAAAAATTACTGAAACAAGCTTTGCTCAGTTCACAGTTTAGCCTTTTTTGAAGTATCTCCCATGCCCTTGAAGAACAAAGAAGCCAACTATGGTTAAATTCTGGTTTTAAGATTGTCTGCAAAATGACTCTCGTCCCCTTGAGAGGAAATAACTCGATCCCCACAATGCTGGGTTTCAGAGGAAATACTGGTACAGTCAAAATCTAAGATAAACACATACAACTGGCAGAATAAGAAATCCCTGTATTTAAGACATTATCTTTTCCCATTATTAAGCATCTTAAGATATAATACAATTTTTGTGAAATTTTAAATACTCAAGTTGAAGTTTTCCATGGCAGGTGTCTGCCTCAGGCTGAAATGCATGTAGTTCTTTACTTGTTTTGGAAGGCTGAAGCAAACAGATTTATGCCTCACAATAGGTTTCACAGGAAAATAGTTTTGCTCCTATGAAAAATGTTTACAATTACAAGGAAACTGCATTATCTTCATGTTCTGGAGCAGCGGCCCAAAATTTGGCATGAGCTATCCTGTGAAAACCTGCCTACATTTGGCTTGCATTTATAACCTGCTGGGAAAAAAAAAAAACAAACCACACAAAAAGCTTCCATGGTGTTAACCAGTAGGGTTTGGCAGCTGTCTTCTCCAGCGCTTCCACCGCACTCCTGGCCTGGACTGAAGGGGCTGAGCAGGACTTTGTGCAATTCCTCCTCTCTGTGACAAGTATTGTGGTTTGGAGAACAGAGCTTGTAGCAGGAGATTATCTCTCTTTTAGTGTCAAAGAACCCCTGCTGATGGCACAGCAATAAAAGGAAAACTGCCTAAGTGGGGCATTAGGAGCTGGATCTGAGCGTTACAAGGATGGGAGCAATGATGGAGCACAGGAGAAGAGAGAGTAACTGAAATTATTGCCAAAAGATGGGAAGACAGAGAAAAGTGGAGTTAAAATGTAAAAATAATAGAGAGGAGTGGGAACAGTCTGGATCTCAGAAAGGAATTATTTGACTGGGAAGGCCAGCAGGGAATCTACGACTGTAATATGGTTGTACTAGAAATAGTACCAGTGGAGGATTTACATTTGGAAAATGATAGATCGGTATTACCTCTGCCTGCCCGCTCGAACTAGGCGTTTGCTCCTGCCAGGTGGTAATGCCGTAGGCCGGATGAAATGCATGTCTCACCTGCCTCTTGTGGCTGATTCACAGGAGAGTGACAGCCTTGCCCTACACAAATACTTTTCTAGATTGCATGTTGGAGGTCCGTGCTGCACCTGAAAACTCAAACGAGTCGAGAGGACGTGCATGTGATGTCACTTCTGTCTATAATTTTTGCTTTTAAAAGCTAGGAAGTTGCACTGACTTTCCAAACACACTCGTCTTGTTCTTTAGGCTTTTACGCATAATATGTATGTACTTCACTGAAAATTCATAACGGTAAGTTTTTTCACTGAAACTTGATCTGAATCTGTTGTTCGTAGAATACCCTTAAGAGTCTGCATGCTTTGTGTTTCTGTCATCATGTGTCTCTGAGGAGGGAAACTCTAAATGAGAATATTGAGGGAAAGAGAATATCTCAGACATATTCAAGCTCATAGAGCTTAAAAGAGAGGGATATATGTGTGAGCTTAAAATGCAACTGCCTGGAAAATGTTGAGTGATGAGAAATCTGTGAGGACGAAGGACAGAAAGGCAGAGGACAGAAAGGCTGCCCCATTTACTGGGACTCTGGAGACAGGAATCGGCCCGCTCCCACACACCGCCTGGCGCTCTGTATTTACAAACTTCGCTTGGGTTGGTAAGCAGTCAGGAGTTGCCTTTGCCTTTGTACAGTAGCACTAACTGGGCTAGCATGCAACTTTAATACTTTTTTTACTGTTTACTCTTTGCCATTTCTTGCTTGCTGTCATTCTAAATAGTACTGATATTTACTTCTACATAAAATTACAAATAAAGTTTTGTAATGAAATAGAAAAGAGTATTTTGACTACAGTTCTGCGAAGTACACAATGCTTTGTCATGGTAAATGGTCCCCACAGATATCATGTCTTATCACCAGCGTTGCTTAGGGTTAAGAAAAAAGCCAAACATCCGCGTGATAAAGTCTATTGCAAGATCAGTGGAACACACTGAAACTCCACTCTAGCTAGGAAAATTGAGTCATTGCCATGAGTAAGAGAAATGAGATGACTTGCTCATAAATCCCTGGCAATCTTCGACTCTCGGCTATCATAACTAATGAATAACCATTTGTTTACAAATAGGCTATATCATCCTCTGGTAGCTGAAGTCTGTGAAGCTAGATCGTATTTACCTCTTTCTGAAGCCTTTCAATAAAGCTCCTAAAAGGTTTCCCTTTGACTATCTTATGTCTATAAAAATTGAATCCACCTTAATCCCTTTGGATATTGTATTAGGTACAACTTTTCTCAGACCGGGCGAAAATCTTGAAATATCACTGTGAGGATTTTTTAAGATGGTTTGATTGTAGCCAGTTTAAGTGATGTAATGTAGCTGCATTTCCTTTAGCCTTTAATTGTACTTAACCAAACAGGTTAATTGTCTTTTGCAGTTAGGATGAATATTGTTTTCCTAAAACATAGAGCTATCAGACAACTGAAAAGTTTTCAAGATAATAAACAATGTTGAGTGTGTCCTGGTTATTAGAGACATTAAACGATGAGAAGTAAACCCAAAATTTGGTTACCAATGAGCACCTGAACATTAAGATGAAATTGTTTTATCCAAATGATGGATTTCAAAAGAAATTCCAAAACCTTCTCTCCTCTTTGAACAATTTTGTTTTGAAATCTTTATTTTTCAGTGGAGAGAAGATGTTTATTGGTACAAAATTCCTTCTGAAGAAGAACTGAGATGTCACTCATAGAACTACCATCATCAGTTGTGAAGGCTGTCCTTCTTTTCGTTGTCCCTACATCACATTCCTTTCAGTTGCCTCTTGAAGGCGAAATCTCTTTAGTCAAATATTAGTGAGATAACAAGGAGTTGTAACTAGTTATCTGTAACTAGTACAGATAACTCGGTTGCTATGCCAAAAATTTGAGTTTTCATTTTTGAAAAAGAAATTACTCCAGAGAATTTTTTTCCCTGCAGCTCTTAAAATATATACCAGCACTAAATCAGCACCCTTTCATGGATTCACTTGAAGACATAAGCTGTGAAATTTCAGCTCAAGTAATTAAGAATTCTTTGTACAATGACATGTAATGCATACTAAACTTGTTACTCAGAAGTGGCCAAATGAGATCTTCCAGTATAAGGGTATCTTTTCATCTGTTTAGTGAAATCAATGCCTGTGATTTTAACTTTCCAGATTTTCTGAATTTCCACTTAAGGGCATGTATGACCAATATGGTCCTACGTCCTTTCAATTTATATCTCTTCTGTCTGCTACTCATGAATCATAAACTTGTTCTTCAGCCAGTCTGCTGCATCCACTTCATTTAAACTTAGTCTTGGCTCTCTGAACCAGGCTGCTATTCTTTTAATACTTGTCCATAATCAGCTACACCAATTACCAAGTTTCTGCTCAGATTAATTTCTTTTCCCAACATTTTAGAACTGTTTCAGCAATCAAGATTTTGTTCTGTTTTTTTCCCCTGGAGGCTGCTTTCAATTCTCCTTTGTGTTTGAAGGGAATTTTCCAATTTCCATTGGTAAACACTCTTTTTTTTCCTTGAGAATATTACTTTTTACCAATGTCATAGTGTTTCTTGCTTGTGAATGCTTTTCTAGTTCATCCTGAAACATGGCAAATCAGACTGAGGTAAGAAGCAAGGATATTTTTGTTTGCCATCTACCCTCTATTCCTTTTCACATATGGGGGCGTAGGTGTGTCTGTATAATGCAGAAATACATACTTTATATGTGTTTGTGCTTTATATACTGATATATACCCATATGTTTAAATGCACAAATACACAGGGTCATCTGAGTGGATTTTTTTTAATGAGACATAGAGATTAGCTTTAATATTTTCTTGTCCTCTTTGTTTTTGTGTAGGCTGCAGATATACATGAAACATATGAAGTATTTCCTAAACAGAGAATAAGAAAGTTCTCAGCTGGCATTCTGGAAGTTAGTTTGTCGAGAAAGAATGACCGAAAGACAGTACTATCTGCTTGTACCTATTTAACCCTCCCATCCCTCTGAATCATGTCTCAGAAGACAGGTTTCTTTAGTAGCAGGCAGGCAAGTCTTAAACAAGAGCTTGAATGTTCTCCTTAAATAGATTGTTCTGTTGTTATGACAGGTAAAAAAAAATAAATCAACTCTTAGATGTCACAGGACTGTAGAATCACCAGATTGTTTAGAACTTTAGTCTGACTGAGAGCGCTGCGCTGGAAGATGCAGCTGTAGGAAATCAAAATGCATATCTAAACAACACTGAGTCATTAGCCATGTAGTCTGAAAAAGTAATGTCTGCTGATTTGCATTTGCTTTGCTGTACCTCATTTTGGATTTTTAAAAAGCCTTGTAAGATTCTTAGAGTATTAGATCTTTGTATGGGTAAAGGGAACATCAACAGCTACAGGAGTTGCAGAAAGAAATGTTTTTTACACTGTAGATAAAATTTGTTATTTTGGGCATAAATTAATGACAGCATGGTGGGAATTAAGAGGAAATGTCTAGTACAGACTAGTTATTGCGTACTTATTCAATACTTTTCCTACTTATTTTCCTTTGAAGAGCATTTGGCACTGGGCACTGTCAGGGTATCGGAGCAGGAGGCCTGTTGGTCTTATCTAGGACGTCAGTTCCTAATTTTCTTCTAATTTGCTTTAGAAAAGACACAAGTGCCTAATATAGTAAACACACAAATAATTATTCCAGAGCAGTTATTGTAGGGTTAGCAAAACAGATCACTTGACATGCTTATAAAAACTGTATAAATATAGCCAAGTATGTAAACTGTAATGTTTCTCATTAGAAAGTAATAGGAATGCAAATTGATTTCACGGAAGGCACACAAAATAGTTTTTTTCTGCAAAATTGTTTTGATATTGTGCGACATCAGTGTGATAATGCCACGAGAAAGAGCAGGCATCTTGCTGTTGCTCAGTTCTAAGAAGACAGGGGTTTTCCCAGTACCAGACCTGCTCAGGTTAATCTACAGCTCTATTATTTCTAATAACAGCTGTTTAGCCTTTTCACTATCTTCCAGACAAAGCTCTTGCATTAAACCAGAAAACATCCACTAGATCTACTTCAGATAGGCTCTGTCTTCACAGATGTACCCTCTAGCTCTCAAATTTGAATTCCATTTTTAAGTATGCTAAATTCTGCTTTGGTGAAATACTGCTTATCTTATGTTCAGCTGTGAACTGACTTTCATGAGAACAGAGGGTAATTTAAGAGCTATTACTGCTGGGGGCTTGAATCCTGACTACTTTTACAGGGACACAGAATGATGTGAGGACTCAGGTTTCACATGCTAGCACGGTGCTCCCAGAGGGCCAGAGTTTAAACTCTGGAAACCAAATTTCAGTCTGGGTAGGTACAGGTAGATCAAAGGAAAGTACCTTTTGGAGGTTGAGAATAGATGAAGTGGCTGTTGAAGAAGTAAAAATATAATCTCTCAGATTGTTATTGGACTCTGACTTCAACTATTTTCTGCAGCTGAGTGTTCTCCTGGCGCTCCCAGGAAAAGAGACAAATAGCTGAGCAGATAAGCTCGTGGACCGTGAGTGAATGTGATTTATTGTATGAGGGATAGCGTTGTCTCTTAGAGGCCAGTGCAAGAGTTAAACTGAACAGTGAACAACTTAGCAGTCCAGTTCTTTTCCCTGGCAGTTGAGTCTTGAGCGTTCACTCTAAGTAAATGTTCTCTGGCTCTTGCTACAGTATCCCATCAAACACAAATAAATAGTGATATAATATATTTTAAAGGCAAATGGGCAGAGCCCAATGGATCTCAGTGCATTGGGATCCATTGGGCTGGGACAGGGGGGACTGTGCTGATGCAGAAGTCAGCGAAGGACCTAATTTGGTGCCGGAGATGGCACAGGGAGACGTTAGCTGACTAACTCAGCTTCACGCCTCTCCTGATCCAGGGATTTTACTTCTGGTTGCATGATTGGCACCGTTGTAAAGTACAGACATGCCATGAGTCTTCACAGCAGAATCAAACACGAGTACTAAGAGTTATGAATTGTGCCTACTTGTAGCAAAGGAGAAGTAACTTCTCTGAAGTTAACTGACCCCTATTGACTGCCAAAATTATGAACTACTTCACTGTCAACTAAAGGGCACAAGAACGGAAACAGACAAACACACTGCAACATCTGGCATCTTGTTTGTTTGATCTTAAATTGTGTTCTCTTGTTTTGGTGTCATTGCTGGAAGTAGATTAGCTTGTATCTGCAGCACTGTCTTGGGTTTTTTTCCTTTTCTGAGTACTACTCAGAACCAGATTTTTGAAATATGACTTCTATTTTTCAGGTACAATTTTGAGCACTGCTTTTTCTGCAAGCAAATGATAAAATATACAGATATGCATACAAACCTCAGCTGTATGTGCTAACTGAATACAAACTAAGCACAAATGGGCTTTTACAGATGTAAATTCTGTCATTTGCTTGTACAAGTGACAGTGATAAACAACCATATGCACCAGCGATTTGCATGCACAAAGTTGAAGTTTAGCCCAGAGTGCTTTCTGAGACCTTAGGTGTCATACCCTGTTGACAGCATATTTGACCTGAGAACATCAGCTTTTTAATCAAAACATTTCCTTGCAACTTCAGTTTATTTTCTTTATATCCATTACCATGTCTATTTATTTTTAATCTGTCATCAAAACATCAATCTTTGAATGGTTAGGCTGGCTGTTGTCTTTTGCTGAACTCTTGCTAATATGCTAGCAGGCATTGCTATTCGAATACGTTTGCCTAATTTGGGGTCTAATCCTACTCATATTGAAATTACTGGACGTCTTTCCATTGGTTTTTCGATTGTACACTCCTTGGGGCAGGGATGTGTCTTCCATTGTTTCTTGTGAGTGCAGTACCAGCCATGGTGTCCAAGGAATACAAGTAGACAATAACCTATTCTTTCAAGGAACAAAAGGATGTTCTTTTTGATGCATTCATCTTTCATCTCTCTTGAGTTTGCCATTCAAAGTCAGAAAACTGTTTGCAGGGTTTTTCACTTTCATCAGTTTCCTAGGTTTTTGCATCTTACAGTCTTCTCATGTATCCTCATTAATTTCCTTCATACTCAGTTGTTCAAATGTCTGGTTTTAACTCTACAATTGTGGGTAGAAAAATTAAACAAAAATAAATTTCTTATGTTGCTTTTGGAAAATTTATGATATCCCACTCAGCAAATGTTTCTTTAAATTTTTTACTTTTTTTTTTTTTTCCCCCTATAGCATCCTGCAAAAGCAGAAATAGTGAAAATGTGGCCTTTACAATTAAGGAGACATTGCTAGCTCCAAAGTACGCATCTATTGAAATTATTTATGGAATTTAAAATTATTTTGGAAAGGGAAAGTTCAGGATTTTGTGTTTCTCCTTCAAAGCCCAGTCCTTCCTTCCACCTTGTAGTTGTAGTATTGACCTCAAAGCAAGTTTATCCTAGGCAGACAGCAAAGTCAGAGTCTTTCTGAAAGATTAATTAAAGTGGTGAAGACCATACTGTTTAAATACCTACTCTCTGACTCACTGGATTCAGCCAGTTGCAGATTAAGACCTGAATATAGTGGACAAAACTGTAAACCCCTAAACTCAAGTCCCAGCAGTTGAGTAGAAGACTAATTGATAATGTACATACTTTTTACCAATTTTTAGTTTTAAGAAAATGTAATGAATTGTGTTTGGCCTTATTTGTGCTTAAATATACTTTGTTTCTTTAATTTATGCTTAACGCACTTCTTTTTTTTTGTTACTCTAAGAAATTTGGTGAATTTAAATGTATTTCCAATCTGCAGAAGGAACAAGGAGAGAATGGGACATATCTCAGCAGGGCCGGAGAGTTACCAGAAGTTGGAAGAAGTACTCAAATTGAGCAGTATGCATTAATTTAAAAATTAAAAGCAGAAACATTTTAAGAAAGTGGGTTTTGTGCATATTGTTTACACAGATACTACCAAATGGATTACTCATGTATTTTCAACATCAAGAAAATTCTGCAGACTTCAGTTTTGACAGATTTAAACAAAACCCATCACCCCAGCTCAAAACTATATTTGCATATGTGTATAGGCAGTCTGCTATAAAAAAAAAGGTGCTATTAGCACATTGAGCCCTTATGCTTCTCTCTACTACAAGGGACAGAAGTGGTGAGAAGAGATTGGGAGAGCAAAAAAAAAAAAAAAAAAAGGCAAAGAAGAACAGGATCAGTGGAGCTAAACACCTAACCGTTCTGGGCATTCTCCTTACCCCGGGGCAGGTTCCAGCTCTGAGGATGTTTTTCTAGGATCCCACTGGGCAAGTATCAGAAATAAAGGCACGTAGGAACACTCCATAGCATGGAAAATCGCACAGGAGTTAGTGCTCCTAAGACCTGCGCTGGTTCCTACACAGATCTCCTCTACCCTTTACACAGCAGAGCTGTGTGCTGTGCGTGGGCTTCAGGTCAGCTGGTGAAGCAGAAATGCCTGAGGGCTAAACCCACACGTATTCCTGTCCTCTCTGTCTCTCCCTGTTAGTGGGACTCTGAACTTCAGTGGACCAGTCCTTGCACACCAACCCTTGGCTGCCAGTGGAGGTAGTTTGTCCCTCGTAGAGCATTCTCATGTGTTTGTCTGCTCCTGAAGGTTTCATCTCTGGCAATGAAGATTTGGCATCTATTAACACATAATATAGATCAATTTTTCTCCTTTGTTTTAATGCATCTCCCTTTTGTTGATTTGTTTCTAACAAATGATTGTAATGACAAACCGCTTTTTTCCCCATTTTCTAAGTTGAGTGAACTCATTGGAGGTTTTCCTTTCAAAAAACCAGAAAAGTAGGTCAAATTTTTCGATTTGGCACAGATCCGGGCTTACCACAGGAACTGAGAAGACTGCAGCATCACCCAGCGAAGTACAGATGTTTTCAGCCTGTGTGAAACAAATGTCTGTGTGGCTGCGCTGCCCACCTATTTGCCTCAGAGCTGCGTTTCCTTTCTTTGAGTCCGCTAGGTTAGGCCTTCTGTCCCACCCAGTGATGTCTTGATTAACTCTGAGCCCTGGCCAACTCTCAGAAAAGTCAGCAGAAATAACTGTTTCTTTTTCCTACCTCACACAGGAATTTTGAGGGGAATAAAGCCTTCCTTACACCCTGCAGAACAGATACTTAACGCGCTCAAATCGTGACACTGCTTTGGAAAGCGAGTGCAGGGTCTGCGTGGCCATTGCTGCCTTTGCAATATCTTGGGCAAGGAAGGATGAAGCTCTGGCTATGGCCAGAAGAGTTTTGTTCGTCAGTTATGTAGCATATAAGCTACAAGGAGCTATGTTCATGGTTAAAAGTCGTTAGGCCTATCAATTCTATTTTGATGTCTTTCTAGAAAAGGAGCTGTAGGAGCTCAGGAGACCTCCCAAGGGTTACAGGTTTTTTTGTTCCAAAAAAGGAAGGGAGATAAGTCTTGAAAAGGCTGAAAAAATATCACTCAAGGCTTGAGTTGTGCAGCCATTCTTTGTGGTTTCAGTACTTGTGAGCAAAAATGTTAGAATGCAGGGGAGAACTGATATTATCAAAATTGTGGGTGGAAAGCTAGAAATCAAGATGCTTTTGAAAATGCAGCTTGTAACGTATCCATTTTTATGTCGGACTATGTAGGGAATGGTGGCATTCAAATAGTATTTTCAGCTTTTACTCTACAAGAATACCCACAGCATGTCTTTAGGATAGCATTTATTAAGCATATACAATTATAGACTTTCCGAGACAGAAAACACCTGCATAGATAGATCTCGAAAGTTACAGGAGCCCGCAGGTTATTGAGTGTTTGCATACTTGCAGTAAAGCACCTTAGAGAACAGAAGCAGAGATCGATGGGTGGGAAAATGACTCAATGAACATCTGTGTTAGCCACTTTGAAATGTATAGTACAGAGGGAATTATCGATAAGGTCAGAGTCTTCATGAGAAAGCAACTCTGTTTGCAACTCGCAAGCAAGAAATGAAATAGCCGAGAATGCAAGTTGACGGATACAGCGTTGAGCGAGGCCCCAAGGAGCTTGCATTGACAAGAGGAAACCTTTGATTTGAATTGTCTAAGGGTGGTAAAAGGTCAAAATTATTCAAATGTTGAATGCAGTGGGTAGGTGAATCCTGAGCCAACAGATACGTGAGGCAGCAGAAAGCCAAATGCTCCGTCTCTCATACAACGATAGCTGTGTTTTTACAGAGATTGCATACATCCTGCTAACTTGTAATAGCTGGTTTTGGACATTTGACATGCAACGTCTTCAGTTTATCCACGTTAACTTAAACATAAATGTGCTTGAGAAAGACCTGAAAATATCTTTGAACGAGAATTCTTATGTGAGTAAATAGCAATAAATGATTTAGTTCCTTTCTGAGCAGTTATCTTAACTATTCATACGAAAAAGGGACAAATTGCTAAATGAAACGAATGACCGAAAGAAGAGACCACAGAAAGGGCATAAATGTTCTGTTTAATCTGCCACTGAACTACTTTATGATCTTAGGCAAATCGTTTAATTTGTGTATGTCTTCCCACCATTTCTAGCCTTATTAATTAGGACTACGGAGGATTCCCCTGCCGTGTGGCTTGCGCAGTATGTTGTGCTATCACCCGATCAGAACCAAGAATAAGAATGCAAAAATGACACTGGAGTCTGGAAGAAGCAATCTTTGACCCGTCCCATCAAATTGTTCCAATACTTGGCCTGTAATTAAATTCAGAGTGTCATCACTCCCTAATTTTAATTTTTTGAGACATGAAGAATACAGTTGGTCCTGAAAGGTTTTCCTTTTGCGTTTTAGAACGTCAGTGTCTCTGGAATCTGTTTAGTCACCTACACCTGTTTTACAGCACAACCCACAACTCCAAAATATGCAGGAGCATGGAGCGTGTGTTAATGAGTTGTAGTATTGATGCCACCAGCAATGTTTTCATGTCGTTTCTCTTGAAAAATGAACAATAGATCTGGGCTCGGAAATTCTTAATGTATGTTGAGTATGGTAATAGGCAGTCCATATTCAGTAATGCACTCTATTATTCTATATGGAAGCTAAGTTATATGCTGTTTTACCTCAGTGAACACGAGTGAGAGATCCATGCTAATTTTTTTCGATCTGTCGGCACATCTGGAAAGCATTCAACACAATGTTGTTTCCTTAGGAACCTGGCCTTCTTGGTGTGGATTGACTTGCCCTCCAGTGAGACTCCCTGGTTTCTGCTTCTCAATGCGTCGTCTTCCAAGACAGTTGCCATGTGATACAGGATTCTGCCTCACCATTCTTCCACCTCAGCTCCAAATACTATTCCGTGAACTTAACGTTCTGAGTTCGACGTACATACCAAGTTAATTGAAGGTACTGAAAACTTTTCATTATGCAATCAACTGTTCAGCTCTGTGGCTTGTTGCATTATTATGGTCTGAGGTTCCGCTCTTCTGTCAGTGCTTACCAAGAATCGTTCAGGGTAAAAGCTCACGTGCTTCTGCCTGGACCTGAGGAACCTGATGCTTGTCAGGACCACTGAGGAGACTGGAAGGAGGTCATATTTCTTACCTCCTCAGCCTCCTGGTTCAGATTTCGTTTTCCTGTCCGGTTTGTTAGCACTCCTAGATTTGTCGTTACTATTTCTATTTCAAAGTATGTTTGGCCTGAAGACCGTTATTTCTCTCGGAGAGATTTGCAGTGGTTACTCGGACCTTTACCTCAACCTGACAAAGTATATTCTACTTAGGATTCTCTTGAAATCCATTGAATAACAGCAGCCGGGCAGAAACCTGGTTTGTGCAGAGAACAACTGGGAGCACGCTGTTGTGATGAATTATTTGTAATCGTTTTATTTTTGCCGTAGTGTTGTAAATCTTTTGCAGCACAAAAAGGAAAGATGGGGAAGAGAAGAGAAGGAAGGGGAAATTGAAATTCAGCAGCCAAATACAAACCTTTGTACTGAGTTTCACATAGTCTAGGGCCTGCCCTTCTCTTCTGATGTATCATGAAGTTCACTCAGACCATCTAAGAAGTTTCTGTTGGTTTTGGGGGTTAAACTCTCTAGGATTAGGAGCAGAGCTTTCCCGAGTCAAGGGCCCCCACCTCTGGAATTAGTTTTCCTTGGTTCTCTGCCAATGTCCAGCTCCAGTAAGCTTCAGAGCACATGGTGAAATGTTTGTATTTGGGTTAGCTTTTCTCTATTTTTAGATGGTTTGGTTTTGCTTTGAATTTTACTTTACAGATCTGGAGATGGTAGATTGGGAATAGTTATTTTCTAACAGGATTGTTTAGTATTACCTGCCATGGGAAGGTTTCCATGTCATTTATCAGTAATTTTGTAAGTGTGCGCTGCAGCGCCTGAATGAACAATGTTTTTATTTTCACTTTTATCTCGCCGTTTTCCAATCTGTGCTACTGGAAGTACTTTGACCCAAACTGGAAAAGCTTTTGAGCACAGAATTTTGTTCCTTTTGTGCTTTGTTGTGTGTGGAGGGAAGTGGTGACTGCGTGGGCGGACTGACAGGGGGGTGGCTCTTCATCTGCGTGGGCTCATCGCTTTGCTTGGGGCAATTCTGCGGCAAAGCCCATTTTGTAGGTGTTCTGCAGCCATCGTGGCTGTGCAAACAGATCCCCCCAAAAGTGCCTGGCTGCAGTTAGGCTAAAACCGTATGAGCATCCAGAATGTTTAAATCCTTCCACCTCAAAATGTAGACTATATTTAAATGGTTATAAATAAATGATTGTAAATAGTCTAAAGTATTTGATTATAAACTTTAATAATCAGGGCTTGATTGTCTTACTGTTTACTTCAATGTTAAACGTTGATGCTGATAGTTTCAATAGAAACGCCTCTTTATTTGCACCAATTTGAGAAGACAGCAGGGCCCGCAAATACTTGACATGCTTTGAGAATAATTCTAAAGGATCTTCAGAGATGTGTATTTTAAAAGTAAGGCTTTGGTGTGTGACAAAGACTTTTTTTTTCTCTATTGCGAAATTAGCCCTTGCCCTTTGTCCAAATATATTGCTGCAATAAGATCTGTTCAGGTTCCCACAGTAACAATGCTGCTGAGGAGTAACGGAACCCAAGGTGAGGAATGAAAGGGCATCACGCAATACCTGATAGTCACCCGCTTCCCGAAATACCCCGGGACAGGTTCTCTCCTGGCGTAAAACAGACCAGCTCCTGAGGCTCTGGCCCAGTATCTCCTGAGGCTCTGGCCCAGTGTCTCTGCGGAGCAAGTAGTTGCTCTCGGAGAGGTCAGTACCTGCATCGGACAGATCACGTATAGGTCAGATCTGTATCCTGACACTGCAGGCCCTCCGTAGATGTTTCCAGTTAACTTTCAGAGCAGCTGCTCCTCAGGACAATGTGGTGTTATATTTAGAAGTGCCGACTGGTCACCTGATGGTGTCCTGATTTAAGAACGATCTGGTCTACACTCACCATTCATCTCTTCAAAGTGAAAAGGGGAATAGCTGAAGGGTTGGCTTGGCTCCGGCGCTGCTAAGGAAATTCTTGTTTTGGTATAAAACACTCTTAATGAGATTGCATTTTTCCTTACCATGTCTAACTTCAGTCTGAGAAGGAAGCTAACACAAGGAATAAAATAATCGTGCACGCAGTGCAGTCACGACTGATTTAGCAGTTTACACACGATTCCCCCCTCCCCCGCCCTTTTCTCTTCTTGTATTCGTGTTGATAAAATCGGAGAGCCAGTGGCTGGTACTGATTTAGATTTCCAGCCTGGATTTGCTCTTGTTTTTTCCTCCTTACTCCAGTTCTCCTTGTGCAGTGCTGCGTGGCGCCGGCAGCCTGAGAGAGAGGGAGCTCCAGTCACACACATGCACCCGGACCGCCCAGAGGAGATTAACATCGAGGAGGGAGCCCACATTTGCAATAGCGGGTGGTGCTGGGG
>NW_009626613.1:0-1075 GCF_000690535.1 Cariama cristata
GGACCCCAGGCTGGAGCAGGGGAACAGCACAAGGAGGAGGAGTAGCAGAGATGAATTGTTCTGAACTGACCACAATCCCCCTTCCCCATCCCCAATCGTTGCTTTCGTGGAGGAGGTAGAAGAGTTAGGAGTGAAGATGAGCCTGGGAAGAAGAAGGAGGTAGTGAGAAGGTGGGTTTAGTTTTGTTCTTATTTCTAACTATCCTCATCTGTTATTAATTTACAATGAATTAAATTAATTTCCCCAAGTCAAGCCTGTTTTGCCATGACAGTAACTGGTGAGTGACCTCCCTATCCTTATCTCAACCCATGAGCTTATTCATTGTATTTTCTTCTCCTGTGCTGCTGCGGAGGGGATGTGACAGAGCGACTGGGTGGGCATCAGGTGGCCAGCCAAGGTTAACATATCACAGTCCTTTGTGGTGCCCAATGTGAGCCAACCAGACCCCATACAACTGTGAAAATAACCGATAAGCAGTTTCATGGGGCTGGATTACCTAAAGGTCATTGGTAACTAGTAGGATGAGCCATTTCTGGTCACAGCAGAAGATTTTCATGGAAGTGATACATGCATAAGTGGAGTAGTCTTAACAAACTGTGCCCTTTTATTTATAAAAACTTGACATATCCTATTGTGAATCAGAACAGCCATAGGAGGCCATTCTGTACAGAAGACCGTCCTCTCAAATGCTGATGGAAAGCTTTCATGGAGAAGAGTTTCTACACATGAAGAAAAATCAAATTCTAGTGTGCTTGGCATATCATTCGATTGTAAAAAAATTTGCTGCAATCCTAGGACCTCCAGCAAAAGGCGTTTGAGAATCACCTGTCAGATCGGGCCAGATGCAAGAGTGCATTGGCCAGGAGAGGAGAAGACCAAGGACATGGAAGCAGCATGGAGGCAGCAGTCATTGTCTGGAAACCTGCTTCTGGAAGCTTTGAGTGCTTGTGCACGTGAAGCTGGAGAACAGTGAGGTCTGTCAATAGGCTAGAAAGAGGTCAGACACATCCCTTTTAGGATTTTGTGGGGTTTTTTCCACTCTCAAAGGCTTTCCACCTGCAGAAGGAAAATAAGG
>NW_009626614.1:0-206 GCF_000690535.1 Cariama cristata
CGGTTACATACAGCTGCACATGGATTTTAGGGTCATGCTTGTTTACATCAGTTATGTTTACATTAATGGGTGTTTGTTTTAGGAAAAAGAGCAGAAATCCCATAAAAACAAATTTTCTTTGTATCCCACAACCAGCACCGCCGCCCCGTTGGGGTGGAAGCTCCCGAGGCGGGCGCCCTGGACATCCCCTGCCCGGCCACCCCTTG
>NW_009626614.1:358-1017 GCF_000690535.1 Cariama cristata
CCGCACCCCGGCAGCATCAGGAACGGGTGCTGAGCAGCTGGGTCGGCCGTGCATTTGTCGGGGATAAACCCCTGTCCTAGAGCGGGGCTGCTGCTCAGACCTGCCTCTGCCGGGGCAGCCAGCGGGTTCGGGCTCTTTCCTCAGGAGGTTGGATGGGGGAGAGCGTTTAAGAAGAAGAAAGAGAAAGGGGAGGGAGGAAGTATAATTATTTTTTCAAATGGCTCTCAGCCGCTGGATGCCTTTAAAGTTCCCTTTGTGTTCCCGCGGGTCAGGCTGGGCAGAGCCTGGCCCGGAGCGGCGCCCGCCCGCCTTTGTCGGCGTGTCTGCGGTCTCGGTTATTAGCTGGGATACGGAGACCCAGAACCTCAGATCTTCTGTGCGGCTGGTGGGAGAAATAAGCCGAGCTGCCTTATCACGCTCATTTAACTGGTTAATACATCTTCAGAGCAAATAATGCAGTCTGTGGGTGAATTGCTTAACCAACCTCATTACTATTGTGCATTTAGCAGCTTGGAGGAAGATAATACCTTTCAGGTTTGACCCAATTTTAGTTTTTGTTGTCATAACCATGGAAAATCGACCTTCAGAGACCCTCAGCAGTGAGCCTGAATAGGAAGTGATTTACAGCAAAAGTGCGGTGCAGAATACTTAATGCACTT
>NW_009626615.1:0-1939 GCF_000690535.1 Cariama cristata
CGGTCGTTTCCTTAACTCTGAGACCCAGCCGAGCAGAACTTTTTCAAGGCAGGACCCTCCGGACGGTAAGTTTGATACTCGGATTAAGATCACTTCCTCACGGGCTCTTGTACTGTGCGTGTGCGTGTGCGTGTGTGTGTGTGAGAGAGAGACAGAGAGGAGGGGGGGAGCGAGCGAGCAAGCTCAGCCGAAAAGGGCCGTACAAGAGAGAGAAGAAACCACCAAGAGCACAACCTGATTTTTTTGGGAAGTGCTCTTAAAGGGAGGTGCGGTGGGAGCGGCCGGGCCGGGAGCGGGAGGCAGCCGGGGCTGAGCCCCAGGAGCGCAGCGGAGGGGCCCCTGCCTCTTCGCAGCCTTCCTCCGCAGGGCACCGCTCCAGGCAGGGGGGGAAAGAAGGTGTCGAGAGGGTTAAAGTGCCCGGAGAGAAGCAGAAATTTGGAAGCGAGTGTGTGTGCTGGGGGGAGGGGGAGTAAATCGGTAATTCTGCTGCTGTGAGGACCCCGAGTAATCCATGAACCTGCATAGGTCGGGGAGATGCGGGACGGCGTCTTAAATGGTCACATCTCCCTCCCCCCTCCCTCCCTCCTTTCCTTCCTTTACTTTAATGAAGATTGTTAATTTGTTTCGAGGCAGTGCGCTGGGCTGATAAGTCCTCCCCAGCTAATACGTTAAAGTTTAAATACCAGCAGGTGCAAATTCGCTGTATTTAAGGCTATAAAAATAATGCCGAAATTCAAGAGCACAAGACGTTGGCCTTTGTATTGCGATTTATGAAAGGGAGATGGAGCTATACATAGCCAACTATTTACCAAAAAACCCCCAACCCCCAAAGCCCTGAAAGTGCTAAATTCTTCTTAATGATGCCGAAGGTGAAGTTGTTTCATATTGGACAAAATGGGCATTATTCTTTGTCATGTAAATCACCCTTCACTTGACCTCAGGTTAGAGGATAATGTTCATTCTTGGTTCACACTAAAACTTACTTAAATCAGAGAGCTGAAGAATCATTTCGCAAAATCCGCGTGATAAACTGAAGGGGACTTTAGGGATCTTCATTCAAAAAACATGGGTTAGGAACGTGTACTTAAAAAAAAATATCGGTATTTGCTGCAAAACTCCGGGATTAGGAGGTTTTTATTTAATAAAGCTATGCTCCTTGGATTTCCTGAGAAATGCGTATATAATTTCTCATAACAAGATTAAAAGAAAGGAAAAGATATGAATCAAAGGAGCTATAGATACACAAAAGACCTCCAAGTAACAATTACTCTAATACATATTTTAAAACAGGAAAAGAAATGAAAAGATATTTAACAATTGGGTAAAGCAGAAATGAAGGTTTGATAAAGAAGATGCAGCTTGCGGTGCTATTTCATTCGATAAATATACTTTTGGCGCGGAGTGACAGGATATGTTATTTTGACACAAAATGAAAGCGTTACTGCAGATATAGAGACACAGATATACGCGAAGACAGCTGTATACACTCATTTATAAATTAGTGGGTGCACGTGGAAGGAAATCTGAGCGTCTCTACTTTCCAAAGCGAAGCTGAAAAATATCCCATAGGTGAGGCGCTGGGCTGAGGTGGGTTTGATGTGGAAGCGCTGGAGCTCATTGGAAATCAAATAAAAATTCGACACGCACTGACCCATTAGAGGATTTAGCCGTGAGGAGGGAGAGATTTTCCAGGGCTTTTGTCGCTGATGTTTCAATGCTGGGCGCTAACTTTAAGAAAAGTGTCGGTAGAATAACAAATTGAGGCCATGAAAGGCCACGGAGAGAAAGCAAGCGAGGATGCTCTTGACTTCTTAGCAGTTGCTTAGAAAGGATCTCGAGCTTAATACGGGGACTCAATCAGCGGAGAGCACAAAGCTGGGGAAAGGGGGAGAGGAAAGTTGGGCTCAGCACGTGCACTTTGGTCAAGTCGCTCGAGCGA
>NW_009626616.1:0-18453 GCF_000690535.1 Cariama cristata
TCCGCTGCCACGTGGGCAATGCTACTCCAAAATCAAAGTGGATTTATTCTGGAATAAAAACCCCGCACTCCACACGGAATAATTATGTTGAAAGAGAGTCACTTTTCTTCCAGCACGGTTTCCGCCCAACGCTCGCGCTACCACAGCCCGGCTGAACAGCTTGCCCAAAGAGCGAAGCACATGGCGCTAATTGCCTGGCTTCAATTTTGGTGCCCCCTGCTACAGAATTAGGGGCATTCACAGAGAGATGCTCTCTGAAATACCCTGAAGAGCGACTGCGACAGCCCCCCAGGCAACACATCCGCGCAAGGGCCTTTCATTACAAGCTCATGCAAATTTATGCTTATTACTGTACATTCAATATTGGATCAGATGGTTTTACCATGACGCAAACTTTTTCTTTTTTTTTTTCTTTCTTTTTTTTCCAATGAGAAATTACACACTTGGAAGTTATTCCTCTTCCTGTTGATTCCCTCCTTGCAGGGTTAAATAGCATTTTCTATACCCAAATGTGGAGGATTATTTTAGAAAAGATCTTCATCTCAGGAGCCTCAATATTACACATAATGATCCATCAGATGCGTGTGCTTTTCATCCCTCGGCCCTGGGGAAGGCGGTGTGCCGGGAGCGTGCGCCCTGCCTCGGAGCGGGCGGCTGCCCGGTTTTCTGACAAACTGGAAGCAGAATTATGTGAAGTCCCCACTCTTGGCAGGAGATTTTTAGCAATAAGTAGCAGCTTTATGAGGAATATCTTTTGCCAGGGGACTATCAGCCAGGGAGCAGAAGGATTCTTATTTTTTAATGGACTTTTAATAAGTAGGCCACAATGATAATCTTGACACCAGACTAGCTTTATTTCTACATGTAATTATCTTCACTTCGCTCTCAAGCTCCCCGCAGCCTCCAAGAGCAAATAAGACCACCAACCTCTCCGTGAGAAAAGGAGGGAGAAAACAGCGTAGAGCCACTTGAAATGCTATTTGTATCAGAGCTCATCTGCTCCTCTCATCTGACATAAAAGCCAACCTCTCTTCTCCTCCTCTAAATCAATTAAATCTCGCTTTCGGCGTTTAACTGCTTGAACCCTTACCAGCAGGAAAATCTGTGCTCGGAGCATGGGCAGCGTTGGGAACGCAGGGCCATGTCTCCCAATGCTGCAGGAAGACTGTTCGCAGCCCCGTCTCCTCCCTGCACCCTGTCCGTCCCCGCGCCATCCCACCATGTCCCCCATCCTTCATCCCATCACCAGCTCTGATGGTTGAGACCGGGCAGGAGAAGGCAGAGACCCCAGCCCTGGGGCAGCCCAATGCCACCGCTCCTCAGCCACAGCCCCGGCTCTTCGTGAGGCCACCTGGGCAACAGGATGAGGGACCTACACGGGTTAAAAATAATCCGGGACCCTCTGGGAACAAGCAGGGAGGATGGGCAGCCAAGGTGCCCACTGAGCCTCCGAGATGGGTTACTCCCAAATGTGCACCTTCTGCAAGCACAGGCAGAGCCTGATCAGCTTCTGAAGAGACTCACTAAGCAAAAATCCCACCGGGACCATCCCTCCATCCCAGCCCTCCAGATTCGCCAGTATCTAACCTCTCCTGTGCTGCTCTGCGCAGCCGTACGCTGACCCAGCCTGGCCCGGGAAAGCAGGTCCCATCGGCACCGTGCTCAGGGGAGATGCCGGCTCCGTGAAGGGGTCTAAGGGAGATGCTTCATTGCTCCCACCAGCTTCTAGCAGGACTTTTTACAACACATTCCTCCCTTCATTACCTTCAAATCCCACTCTAAAATGACTCTCTCCCCAGCACAGCCTCCCTCTGCGGTACAGACCCAGCCGTGCTGCCCCGTCAGCCTCCGCTGCCTCCCCTCCGCCGCAGCGTGCCCTTCCCAAGCCTGCACGCAGGCTCTTCCAGGGCTCCTCTGTGTGCAGCCTCGCAGGGAACGGATGCAAGTGACACACAGAAATAACTGGAGGTATCGCAGCACAAAGTGCACGTCTCAAGAAACCCCCAAGATCCCTGGGGGAGAGCTGCTCCAGGCTGGATTGTCAGCAGCAACTCTTGTTCTGCACCTCTCTCTCACTGCTATTCAGGCAGCCAGCCCTTAACTCTTAAGGGTTGCCTGAACATCCCTCCTTCCACCTGACCATCCAACAGTAACGGAAACATTCACTCCTTCGCTTTTCCCCAGACTCAGGGATTTGACTCTGCCTTCAAAATTAATAAAGTTCTAGTTGAGGTGTGCTCCAGCGGAGGTGCAATCTGCTCCTTTCGGTGCCCAGCAGCCTCCCTCTTAATGATTTACAAATATTGCTGTCTCCCACTTGCAAAACCAGTCCTGCCTTTTACTACAGTCGATGCAGCAAGTCCCCGCTTCCAAAGGCTGGCACTGAATGAGGCTCCAAACGGCAGCACACGATCTCCACTGCCCAGGCTGGACCAGACGCATACAGCGAGGCAAAGCAGCGTGGGAAATTCTGCAGCCAGCAATGCTTTGGGCACTTTTAAAAACCAAAATACAAATAGCACCCGCTGGGTGCAGGAGAGGCAGGTCTGTGGCCGTAGGGGTAGGTAGGTAGGTGCAGAGCACTAGATCGCCTCTCTCCCTCCACACTTGCTCAGCTTAACACTGAAACCAAAATGAGCTATGCTAAACGTCTCCACTGCTAACAAGAAACAAATGTGGCCTCATGTTCTAGTTGCTGTGATCTAACAAAACAGACCATGGTAAACACTATAAAAATGTACTGGAGGGAACCACCCTGTGTTTGCTGGGAGAGAGACTGGATAATCTAATAGGGTTTTATCCATCTCTAATGTCTCTGAAAAAAAGAAGGGAAAATTGGGCCCCGTCCACGACATTCGTCATATGCTAGCTATTCTGATGTCTTAATGCTGCAGAAATCAAATTGGAGTGAGGCTACCTATCTGCCTCCCAATCAGGACCTAGACCCAAGTGCTGCTTTTTATGGCCATGCAGTGCAAGGAGATGCTGATGTCAGTGGTGGCACGGGCCAGGGCAGTTTTTCTATCCCTATCCCCATGTTATCTGGATAACAATATCTCCCTTTGTGGTCTCTCCTCACAATGTGGATAATTTTTCACTTTATGGACCTGGGGATCCACCAGCGGGACCTTCCTCAGGCTGAAAGCATTCATGAGGACCAGGTACCTGCCCAAAACGTTAGCACTTCTCTGGGTACCTGGGTATCGTGGTATCAGCAGCAACACTGGCACAGGGTCATGTCCAGATTCGTATCTTGGCCACGGTAACGGCAAGGGTTGATTCAGTCACCCACCTCCAGACACCTCATGGAGCTCTAGGTACCTGCCTGGCCCTTAACCAAAGGGTTAAGGGTCTCTTCTAGCTCCAGCACCAAATCTGCCAGCCTCCACGAGGATCTTGGACACCCTCTGGCCCTTCAGATAGACTTATACACCTCTGCTCAGGCGGTCACCAGAAGTCACTCCCACCCAAGTCATTCTCCTCCCGTACCTTTGCCCTGGGCAGGCTCTGCAAGGCAGAAGCCCCCCCCCAGCTCCCAGGAGCCCCATCCCTGTCGGCACGCCGGCTGCCATGTCCGGAGGGGAGAGGGAAACAGGCCCCGCTTGGTTCTTGCACAGAGCCACAGGCTGCACGGGCAACCCTGTGCTGCTACTGACGCCCAGTCAGGTTTTTTGCATTCACTCCATCCTCTTTTTCAAGCATCTTGGGTTTGTTGTTTGCTTTTTTAAAGCTACTGTGACCTTGGCACGGGGACGGACAAACATCAACTGCCAGAAAACAGCACGTTCTGAAAAGCTACACAGAGCAAAACCACAGCCCCATCGCAGTCTGCAAGATCTCCATCTGGGGAGGGGAGAAAAGAAGCATTTGGGGTGCTCACAGAAAGGGCTGCTGAGAAGCTGCAAGTGCAAAGCATTGCATCTCCTTGCTTAGCCCGAGGGCCGACAGTTCCACGCGCTCCTCCGGCTCTTACCTGGCTCTTCCCACGCCGCCGGTAATTCCTTCTTACAAGGTTCTTGTAATTCTCATTCTTCTTGGTCAGGTAGTAATACAGGACGCAGTCTGCCACCGTCTGCAAGGACACGGGCAAGTCAGGGAACAGAAGGTCCCATCCCCTCGCACCGCTGGGGCACAGACTTCCAGGAGCAGCATTCAGGTCCTGCCACCGCCAGGTCTCCTGCTGCTTCTGAGGATCTGCAGCCCAAACAGGCTTCCCCCAACCCCCTCCCAAAGCCCCTTCGTGGAGCTGGAAGAGGGGGGCAACGCACGTTGCCCTAGTAAAAAGGCTCAGCTCTTCCAAGGGACAGACCGAGGCCGTCCCGCAGGCGTGCCAAGACGGAGATGGGGGTGCAGAGCAGAAACCACCCCGTGTTGGAAGCAAAGCAGGGGGGAGGGCTGACCCCAGATGACTGTGGCAACTAAAGGCAGAAAGAGGAGAGCCGCCTGTCACCCTCTGTTGTGGTTATGGGAGGCACAACCTGCCAGGGGACTGTCAGCTAGTGTTATCTCCAGTCGTTTAGCTCGCTGGCTCGAGCGCACACGACTTTCTCATGGACAGATAGAGATGCTGGCGCTCAGGAGCCACCATCCCAACTCCAACACCAGTGGTCGGCTCCACGAACACCGTCCCGGATCACAGAATCATAGAATTGTTATGGTTGGAAGAGACCTCAAAGATCATCAAGTCCAACCGATCGGACACATTAGGAAAACAAGGAGCTGTGGTTGGGACATATTCTGCTCCTGAACAACACCGAGCATGCCATGCTGGGAAAAGTCCTTTGCTGAACTGGGTGGGCACCTGAACACTGGTCTTGGGCTACACCTACGTATACAGGATCAGCGGTCGCATGAACAGAAATAATCCCACAGACCCATCACGCCTGCAAGCGCCCGGGAGCAGGGTGCTGCTGCGCGCTCCCGGGGGTGCATTGGTGCTGCGCTCTCCCTATCCCTGTGCGAGGAGTAGAACCATTTGCAAAAACAGATTGCAACTTTTAAAGTGTTAATTGGATCTCTTTCTAATCTAGCCCTGATTATACACACACGCGCAAACACAAAAACTTACAGTCATCTGTTCCAAGGGCTAAGATCACTATTTTTTTATAATGCAATTTAAAAATCTATTAATTCATTACATTGAGCCATACTTTGCATCTCTCTCCAACAGGATAATGGATGTGTTCTGTATCATAATTACAGCCTGATTTACAAACGAGTACAAATAAAATTAGAAGACATTTTACAGCTTGGAACACAGACTGGATTGTGAGAATCATCCAAGTTCCACCGCTCTCCGCTTTAACAAGTGGGAAAGGCTGAAAAGAGCCTGGTATCCTACAGCGACAACAGCAGCACGAGGTTGCTGCTGGCCTTTGCTTGCTTGCTGCCTTGGACAGGAAAGTCAAGGTCTTCTAAATTATTTCCTCAGCCTGAGCCAGGCAGAATCAGAGAGTAATTCAAGCTGGAAGGGATCTCTGTAGGCCACCCCCCCTGAAAGGAGAGGGGTTCCCCCAGGGTGAGTGGACACTGTGTGAATGAAACACTGCCTGAGATGGGCAGAGGATGCCACAAACTACAAGGACCAGAGATGCAGCAGCTCCCAAATGGTTCCTGCTTGGGAGAGCACCTGGTCCATCACTGTCTTTCCAGGCTGGGTCTGTCCAGGATCTGCCCATATGGCCTGTCCCACAGAAAGTACCTGGCCTTGCTCAGAACGGGACCAGAGACACCCTCTTCCTTTGGATCCCTTTTTCAAACCTTTCTTCCATCAGCCCAATTAACAGCCAAAAGGGAAAGTCTGAGAAGCACAACACAGAAGCTTGGGAAAGGTCAGGCGCTCCTGCGAGCAAACTATTACTAAACACCAAGGGGAGGCATGTGCGCTTACATGACACCAACCTGAACTGCTGGATGAACTGGGACTCAGCCCACCCTCCAGATCCCCTCCCTGAGCAAAGAGCGACCCCTCCGCTCTGTCCTGGGCAGCCGGGTGCCCACAGCCCCCGTGCAACAGCCTGGCTGGTGCAAAATGCCTCCGGGAGATGCTGGAAGGCAGATCCCCCAGGCAGATCATGGGGTGGGCTGCAACGCCTACGCACCAGGCTGGATGCATTCACACATCTCGCGGCTCTGAGCTCCCCATCTTTCCGCAGCTGACTCAGTCCCTTGTCTCTGCAGGGAGCCGGGAAGCGTCTGGACCATGCCTGGGGCTCTGAGCCACCACCACCCACAGGTGCCCAGAATCCGCTGGCTGCTCCAGCACCAAAGGGAGCTGCATGATGGAAAAGAGACAGTGCGAGGCAGGTGAAAGCCAGGCAGGGAAGCTTACCTTCCTGTCCAGAAAGGATGCAATCAGGCCGAAGTTCTTTGGATGCTGCATGAACCTGTGTGAGCAAGGGGGAGAGGGTTAGTATGGGTGCTGACGCTGACCCTCCTCACAGCGGGGCTGCCGTGCTTTGCGTGCCCAAAGCAGTGAGGCCAGCTCCCCGAGGGACTTAGGGGGTTGAGAAAATATTTGTCTGCTGCTCAGTTTCCCAGAAAGACAGGAACTTTAAACTTAGCCCCGTGGAGCCAGTTGGTCAGGAGCTTTGATATGCAGATGTTCCTCACTGGGTGGGAGAGGGCAGGGAGGTTGGCAGTGCCCAACAGCTGCCCGTCACCCTGCGCAATCCCACAGCCACCCAAGCCCGTACCAACGGCAGGATGGGCACAGAGGGCAGCTGCACACCTGGCTGAAGCCTCAGGATTTGGCAAGGAAAGGGCAAAGAATCGCCATCAATGGTCAAGCACAAGCACCCTGCAGCATGGCCAGGGGTGCCCCCACCGCTGAGCGGGACCCTAAGCCCAGCTGGGCTGTCAGGAGCAGCTGCAAAGGACGGGAAGGGAAACCCAAACCCCGGGAGGAAGCACAGAGCTGCCACGTTGCTGAGTTGCTCAAGAGATCCCCAGTGGCACAGCAGCTCCGAGGAAGGGAACGCCGCCTCCTGCCCAGTGAAGCGGAGGAGCTGTCAGCAGCCTGGCCCATGGCTCCGGCAGCCCAGGAGGGTGCACGCCCGCTGAGGGGAAGCTGTCCCTCCAACAAATCCCTTCGCCTAGCTGGTAGGGAAGCACCGAAGGCCAGCAAGCCCTTGGCTCCAGGTGCTCCTGCTGGCAGGAGGACAGTTAACGGGTGTGTCACCAAAGCGCAGGGAGCCTGGTGAGCGATGACTTTGTGCCAGGGCTGGAATGCAGTGCTGGCCCCAGCGGAGAGGCTGCCACCAGCCCAGGCTCTGTCCCGGGGAGCCGAGCAGCCGGGGCCAGCCCCGTTAGGCTTTGCCAGCTCCCAGGAGCTGATGGCTCTGTGCCTCGGGGAAATGGATTGGAGGCAAAAGGTGGGCGAGCTGCGGTGTGGGCGTAATGCTGGCACGACAGGGTGAGCAGCTCAGCGCCTCCAGCCCTGCCGGTGATTCCCCCAGGGCTGCTGGCTGAGCTCTCTCCTCCTGCCTTCGCTGCTCAGCCCCACTGCCAAACTCAGGGTCAGGGTACCAGGCTGAGCTCAGCGAGGGCCAGACCCACTCCAGCCATGGCAGCAGGACGTGGGTGCTGACACCCACGCACCGACGTCCTTCTTGATGCAGGACCCCCATCTGGTTTGGGTGGCACTACAAGAACCCTGTCACCATAACCGGTCACCGGAACAAGGGGACCTTGTCTCTGCTGCTGCCAGCATGAGGGTTTTGTGGGTGACAGTGTGGGTCGGGGGGTATGTGAGAGCATGGACAGCAACGGGAGCGTGATGCTCAGGTGCTTAATAGGGTCCCCAGTCCCTATCCTATGGACAGCTGCAGGCTTTCCACCATCAAGCGTCTTGAAGGATAAAACTTAACCCCTAGGTATAACACAGACACACCAAGGGAGATTCCCCAAGACACGTGAGTGAATAAATAAATAAGAAAAAAGAAACCAGAAATGCCAGGGATTAAAAAAAAAAAAAAAAAGGCAAAGCAAAGCAACTGGGCTGCTCAGACAGACTGGGACCAGAGCACAGAGCCGGAGTTGGCTCGTCACGCTGTACACAGCACAAACCAAGGGCTGACCAAGGGACAGGGTTTTCAAGGCCATGTTATCAATGACGCTAACGCAGCATTGGGGCAATGCAGACGACAATCCACTGTTTTTCATGGGCCAGGCCGTGTCCCCACGACGAGGGACAGATGCTACATTCTCATGGTGTCCAACACGATGGGTCCTCGATGCCTGAGCAGGATCAAGGGGTACCACAGCCATCCCTACTCCTTCACCAGCAAACCACAGCCCCCCTGGGAGCAGGCTACTGATGGGCCCTCAATAAAGAGACCCAAGAAATCCTGCCCAGAAGCAAATCAAATCAGACTCTTCCTTGTGGTTATGTTTTGACAGCTAAAATAGTTCAGACCTGGAGCTTGTCAGCCTTGCAGTGCCTGGCTGTTTTCTCCGAGAGCCCGTGCCATCAGGGCTGAACAAAAGGTTGCACCAGGTTTTCATGGTCTGAGGAAGAGGCCAGCTCTGGGTCACGGTCATGGATGACACAACTCCGGCTCACCTTAAAAACCCAGGCTAGAAGCTGCAGCACACCAGGCAGCTCGGCTACCTGCACACCAGGATCGGTACAAGAGCCAGGGCAGGACTCCCTTGGCCCTCCTTACAGCTTCTAAGTACCAATCTCTTAAAATGAGCTTTGTGAGAGCCCTGAAATCCTGCTGTATTTATGCCTCAAGCTCCGCATCACCCACAGTGATGACACAGAAACCACCGTGCACAGCAGGATGCATGAGCTGGGTGTGGATTCTTCCAGCCCCATTAGCCAGGCACAGCCCTGCCATTAAAGACCAAGTAATTAGCCTTGGCGTCATTTGCGGGCAAGCCTTGCTGTTTGGAGTGTCACATTTTAAGGCTAATTAGCAATGAGGATTCTCCTCTACCAAAGGCTTGGAGCCGGTTTGCTTGTTTTGTTCTTTTTTGGTCTGTCTTGGCAATTAGTTATTTCAGCTGCAAACAGGAGTTGTCACAAGCCGGGACAGGAGGAGGGATCCCAGACATGGAAAGGCTTCCAGCATGGCTGGCTGTGGGCCTGCTGGTAATCCACGGAGCCGTCCCATGATGGTCCGAGGGCCAGACTAAGGCAGTACTGCTGCAAGGGACAAGGTGGCCCTGGCACACCTACATACCTCCATGTCCCTCACGTCCACAGGAGCGAACCCTGGTAGAGTTCATGGCGCTGGAAGCTAAACTCCAGCTCTGTTTGTACAGACACGGATGGCACATTGGGGGCACCAAGGATGCTCCGGTCCTCCATGCAAACACACCTGGGTTCTCGTTGAGCTACGAGATACAGGGGAGTCTGGATGTGAGACGGAGCTGGGACCTGCAGCTTGGCTGACAGCACGGTGGTACCCAAGGAAGGGATCAGCAATCCCCCAAGTGATCTCAGTTGATATAGCAAAGCTTTTCTCAAGCACTGCTTGCAAACGGGAGAAAGCACCGCAGCCAGAAATTGCACATGTCTGATGTGGGAACACATCCATGGAAACAGCAGCTGGTGGCAAATCCTGAAGACAGCAGGACGGAGCGCTGTGGGACAGGCACCAGCTGGAAGCTGCAGCCTGAGGGGTTCCACACAGGGGGGTTGGATGTTGACAGCCCCGAGAATCCCCCTGGACACGCAGTGCCCAAAGGACAGCACGTAAATCCCAAAACCTAACAGTGTATAGAGCACTGGATTTCACTGGCATTATCCTTAAACTGGCTGATACAACAGGGGACGTAGAAGCAGAAAAACTTCTAGTTCTTGCCCTGTCACGAGCAACAGCTTCCCACACCTCTGCACGTGGGCACGAACACACCAACCACATAGAAAGGCCTGAAGTTTCTGTGCAGGAGCATCACCTGTGCCCAGGTCCGAGGCAATACAGCGACCATGGCCGTGATCCTGGGGGGAAAGACAAGCCCTTGGGAAATTCATGCCTTAGCGTGCTGGGGCCCCGGCCAGAGCATTGCATGGGTCCTGTCTACAGTTCCCAAGGGGTACAGAGAGAGGGGAGTGTGGGCTGCACTCACTTTTCCCGGAAAGTCTCCTTCTCCTGTTCGCTCCACATGTTCATCACCTGCCGGTCCTTGTAGACCTTCATGGGGTCATCCATAAGGCCGTTCATGTTGATGAATTTAATGCGCTGCTGGTCAGCATCGTAGAGCATGGGCGGGATGACAGCGAGCTGGCGCATCTGCTTCTCCAGGTTCTTTGGGGAAAGCACAGAGAACAGTTGGTCAGCACCACAGGCCCGCGGGGACTGCAGGGGACAGCTGTTCGGGAGGAAAGGACAGGCGGAGGAACAGGAGAATTCAAAAGCAAGCACTAGACAGCTTTATTGCTAGAGTAATTGTAAATTAAACGCTGAAAGAGGCTATCGCTGTCAGCCAGGAAACAATTAATCTTTCATTTTGAAATAAAAGGCTTTAAGATACCGCGTGGAAATGTCTGACTTAAGCAAAACAGTTCCTGACTATGACGAGAGACAAGGCAAAGCAGTGGTGGCAGAGGGAATGCAAATCCCTTCCCAGCCACCAAACCCACGGCCACACGGAGGTTCAGCCCTCCGTCCCAAATTGTGAGGGATGCAGGTCAGCTCTGCGAGGCTTTCTGAAAGGGTGGGCAGAGGGAGACGTCGTGTTTCCCTTCCACGGGAAACCTCATGCTGTTCCAGGAGATTGCAAATGTCACTGTAACGGGGCCATCATTCCTTTCTTTCCTCTTACCGTAACACCCTAGGACATAATCTGATGCCTTTACTCCATCCTATTCAAGCACAAAGTTCATCCAGAGCCCCAGCTGCACACCAGAACAGGACAGACTGGGCACACTGGTTTCCTTAAGTATTTCCAACAGTGGCCAAAATGATGTCTCATTTGTGCCGTTCCCCTGCCTGAACGCCAGGACTGAGCTGCTGGATGTCCCTCGTACAGGTCCTCCCTGCGGGGATGAAGGGATGTTCTGGCCACTCTCTTTCATTTGCTAGCAGCACTCTCACTCGGAGTCCTCCTTGTCACCTGGGATGGCACTAGTCAGACATAAATTCCAGCCCTTGACCCAGGAAGGCCAGGTCTCAACTGCTGTTATTTTAATTTACAGCTAGATGCTGGTTCCTGGGAGAACAGTAACATCCAATCCTTCCAACAAGCTGCTGACCCAGGCATGCCCAGCACCGCTCTGCTTGCCTGCTGTGACTGATCAGACCCAACCTCCTCTTCCTCAAACACAGCTCTGCACAAACACAGACGTGTCAACTCATTTCATCACGTTCCTCATCCTCACTAGGATGCCTCCTGTTTAGCAACCGATTGCTTCAGACGCCCTGGGGGTGTCATCTCATTGTGGGAGGTCAAGGACAGCCTGCAGCCAGAGCACCGACCTGGACAACTGCAGACTGCCCCAGCCGAAAGGCAAAAGCCCCTGTGCAGAGCCAGGGCAGGCAGAGGGGCAGCTGGCAGGAGCACTGCCTGCAGCTGAGACCCCTTTGCCTGGCAGGGTCTCGGGGTGCTGACCGCTTCAGATACATCCGACCAGCGGGCAGCCAGACCTCTCTCCTCTCCAGCAATGCGCTGGGGCGGAGAGCTGGCCCCTGCTGCCAGCGATGCTCCCCAGCTCTCACCTCCCTGCTCCTTCCAAGCCTGTAGAAGGGCTGGAACCTCCCTCTTAAGGTCTCCTCTGAGACAAGCATAGCAGTGCTTTGGGGCTCAGCAGAAGGCAATCGGGGTGGAGGTTAGCAACACACCATGCAGAAGGTCAGAGGCAATCGTCCAACGCCTCCCTTGGCCACA
Source organism: Cariama cristata (assembly GCF_000690535.1). Classification (NCBI taxonomy): domain Eukaryota; kingdom Metazoa; phylum Chordata; class Aves; order Cariamiformes; family Cariamidae; genus Cariama; species Cariama cristata. Next base: position 11,836 of record NW_009626616.1, read on the forward strand.
ACCTCTGCAGAGCTGTGAAATTTCCCTCTGCTTCTGAGATCCGTGTCCTTCGGGTTGTCCCCTTAACTGGCTAACAGCAAACTGCCCGGGACCCAGGGCAGGGAGCAAATGATGGTGGTGCACAGGCAGCAAACATCTCAGCTATCGCTGGGCAATGGTTGCTCTCCCCTCCCAAATGTAATCCATTCACTGCAGCTCGCCTCCGTGCCAAGAGAGCGGAACCCTTGTGAAACCAGATCCAAACGAAGCCAAGGTCACGGGGATGTTTCAAGATGAATGGAGCACTCCCAGAAGATGTGGGCCAACTGGCTCATGTACAAACCATTCATTCCATAGGATTCCCCTGTGTCAAGCCACACAGCCCATTCAAAGCAAAATGAAACAGAAAAACCCCTCCACCCAGCAACCAGGGCGCCAGCTCCCTTCCCTTCCCATCTCCGCTTCCAGTCTAAATCAAGAGCCAGGGAGGTGTTTGTGGGGTGCTAACCAGATGAGCAGCACGCTGGGCTTTCAGGTCCCTAAGAGGCAGTCGATTGCCGATAAACCTGATCCAGTGGCCACTATCTCCCGGGGTGCTTTGTTCCATGTTTTGCTCCTGCAGAACCACTGCACAGCTCCGTTACACCTCTGGGGTGGCTGGAAAGATGCTGCTGGGTATTAAATGAACACCTCACTTTGGATCTTGTCCAGGAAGCATGTTAGGCATCATGGCAACCTCCCCAACCTCAGCATGGCCTGAAGTTAGTGGGATTTAGCATTAGATTTCACTGTGGGACCTGGTGGTACTCTCTTTTCCTGGAGAAGAGCAGAGTGAGGGGTGAAGAGGAGGAGAAAGGACAACCCGGTCTCACCTCTTGTTCTGAGAGCCCGTCGATGATTTCTGACACCTCGTGCTCGCTGCGTGCAGCTGACATGGAGAGCCCACCGCTGCCCCTCTGTCCTACCCTGCTGGGAAAGGGCAGTGAAACACTCAGACACTGATGCTTCGTTTCATAAGCAGCAAACCACATTCATGAGAACTCGCTGGCCCTGTTGTCCTCCTTGTTGCCCTCCATAACAGCCACAGCCCACCACCCCACCCAGGCCACCCCATCCCATGCTGCAGCCCCGTGGGCTCTGACAGCACATACTCCTGCCCAGAGAGTACCACCCCCTGTGTCCCCCCGCGTCTAGGGCTCCAAGGTTGAGAGCCTCAAACCCCTTTCCTTACCTGTGCCAACCTCCTGGATTGCTACAACAGAAGGACATTTCATACCCAACCATACTCTCCCCCATATGTTCTCCTGTTCATCACACCACAGCAATGGCATAAAGGTGCCAGCATTAGCACCAAGCCATTAGCACTGTGCCATCGCATCTGGTTTGCAAATGTTGCAGGAAGTTTTAAATCAAAACCAGCCATTGACATCTATCCTCCCCAATATCATCCAACGTAACAGCCACATGTCCCAAAGAATTAAAACTTTTACTAAGCAGGTAAAAAATTAAAACATTTCTCAGTACCATTTCTCCCCTTCTCTTTAAGATAAAATAAAGCCACTGATTAGGAAGTTTGGACCCTCCAGCTATCAGCGGGGCACAAGGATGGGATGCTGGCAGAAGGGTTTGGGTTCTGAGCACATCAGGTGACTCTGGGCAAGATCCCGGGGTTGAAATGGGAAGGACAGGGAGTTTTCAGCAAGAAGGGTGGTGGTCGTGAAGTCCTGCCTCCTCCTGGCAGGGAACAACGTGACCTCAATTGCGCTTCCAATGAGGAGGAGAAAACAGACAGGAGATGGGAGAGACAGGGGACTTCCATTTTTCTCCCTTCGCCTTGTTCGTGGCCATTCCTATAACCTCTGCAGATGTTTCTTCTCCCTGCCCATGCTCCAATCAAAGCAGGTCCATGTATTAAATCATCAACATGACCAAATGCATCTGCAAGTCCTGCACATCTTAATTTGGGCCCACCAGTAAGGCAGTAATTAGCGGTGTCCCAGCCAGGTGGCTAGCACAAGGCAGCTGCCCCTTGCTCGGACGTGACCAGCTGGGAGATCAGCAACAGGGGGGAGATGGGCAACTGCATTCCTGACATTTTTCCTTCTCTCTTGGCTCTGTGAGGAGCAAACCTGGGGAAAAAGCAGCAAAGCTGCTTGTCTGCTGGCTTCTGCCTTCAACTAGACAGGGAGAAAAGGGACCAAGAGCCATCCCAGCCCGCTCCTCCCACAAACAAATCCCACACCCATCCCCAAAGAAAAGAGAAAGGCTGTCTGATACCAGCTCAGCCCCTTCCTACCGCTTCTCCTCTAACCTCTGCATGCGCTCTTGCAGTTCTCGCTGCTTCCGGATCTCCGGGAATTGCTTCTCATAGTATTCCCGCACTTTGCTCTCTTTGGCACGGCGCCGGGGATTATTTTCAATGCGCTCCACTTTTTTTTCCCAGGCCTCCATCAACTGGTCATAGCGCTGGCAAAACTTCTGTTCCTGAAAGGGCAGAGGGAGACAGGGAGCTCCGGAGACGTGCCTGGGAAGGGCAGCTCCTCCAGGCCTGCCCCTCGATGGCTGCTCAGGCTGAGCATGAGTCACATTGCTTAAAGAAACACGGTTTATTAGGACACGGACATGCTCCAGGGTCTGGGACCAACCCAAGGGTAAATTCTCAAAATAGGCCACCACCTGCCCTCAAGGCTTTTCCCTTCCAGACCCAAAATCTTTGGTGAAACCACGACTCTCGCCCAGCGTGGCTTTGCCCACCCACCACACCTTCTGCCTGAGCATCCTCCAGCGCCTTGGGGGCTGGATTCAGCGACCACAGACCCAGTGCTGGGGAGGGAGCCCTGGCTCCGACATGGCTGGCCATGCATGGGGAGAGGGCAAGTCACCTGCCTGAGGCCACCAAGCAAGAAGGGACTGAAACATGGCCTTGGGAGGGGACATAGGCGGGCAGGACACTCGGTCCTCGCCGTGCAAGCAGGGTGTGTAGAGCTGTAATTTTGGAGCCGTCAGCCTGCTGTACCACGGAGAGGCTTGCCGAGGCGCCTGCAGCCGGGCACCCCTTCCTACCCACCCACACCAGCCTCAGTGCTCATGGCTCTGTGCTGGCAACGCCGACGGGACTGGGGCCACAGAGCGCTCTGTGCATGAGCCTGGCTCCCCGAAACCAAGAGCCAGGCAGCCAGCCCCTGTCCAAAGCCATAGGGCATGGTGGCCTGGCCGCGCCGTGACGCCCCCAGCTCCTCCACCATCTTGGAAAGCAAAAGAATTTTTCCAGCTGCTGCTCCTCCTTTTTGGCCAAGGAGCGGGACGAGCGCATCCTCACTGATGGCAAACCCAGGCTCTGTCAAAACACGGCGCTGCAAGTGTTTTCCCCATCATGTCTCCCGCAGGTAACGTCCTCATGGCACGTCCACCCAGCTGCCCACACAGGTCCAGCACCGCACTTCTCCCTGGTATTTATGGGACCAGCCCAGTAACCATAACATTAAAATATCATTTGCAACACAAATGAGGCTCCCACTACCACCCCTGGAATTGCTCCTCCCTCCTCCAGCCACGCTTGTTGGAGGAGAATGCCCACAGACAGCGGACAGGTGAGGTCCACACCGAGATGCCTGGTCACGGTCCCTGACGGCTGCAGCGGTCACAGGAGTGATGGGGCCCAACCTCATGTGAAAGCAGCTGGGTGACCAGAGGGGGTTTTAAGGTTTCATTTTGAGTGAAACAAATGCCTTCTAGGTCTCAAATCAGGAAGCGAAAGCAGATGTCGCTCTACAAAATAATCAATGGCAAACCCCAGGTCGCCTCCTGCCCCACATGCCGTTTTCCAGAACGGGTGGCTCGACACTGGCACAGTTGGCACCGGTGCGCTCGGCACTGCAGCGGAGACAGGGGGAATCCAGATTTCAAAGAAATAAACTCAACTCTTGCCATCACCACTCCATAGCTGGAGGGAAGTCCAAGGCCATAGGATTTCCAAGATGTGCTCTGCTCTCATCTTGCTCACTCTCAGCCACCAAAAAAAGAAATGGGGAGAGGTAAAGAAAAAAAAACAAACAAAGAACCAAACCGATGGAAACGCCCTATTCCAGGTCAGGAGGCAGCTGGGTTACCCCGAGCCAAGCCGGTCAGTCGTGCCATGGACCCCGAGCACTGGCTGCTCCACAGGCCGTTACTGGTGCCAGGCACCCGCAGCAACCCATGGCCAGCGTCACGCCGATCCTGGCACGTGGGATTTGGTCCAGCCATCCCCGATCTGGCAATAACCCAAGCACAGCAGCACATCCTGCGATCTCCGTGGCCTTTTGGAGGCACCTCGACCATAATGCGGGTGGACAAAGCACCTCGAACCCTGCAGCTGATGCAGACTAACACTGTCCCCCACAAATAAACTAATTCCCATTTACACGCCCCGGAGCCAGAGGCTTTCCTGTCCTGTACAGATGCACAGGAGATGCTTGGGTTTTGGCAGGAGCTAAAGGAAATGGCTGTAAGATAAAAGTGAAGAATGAGAACAAAAATAAAAATGCCCTAAAAGCCACCAAGGGGAATCTCGCGCTGCGGGCGAGGAGCTATAGGTAACGCCAACAAACCGCGGCAGCTCGGAGAAGTCACAGCTGCTGCGTTTTTTACCCCTCCTGAAGCGATGCTACCAGCCCCCTGAAAACGAGAGCTCCCATCCTGCCAGCAAATCTGCTACATCCCCCTGCTTTCAGAGCATCGCATTTGGAAAGAGGCTAAAAATACCCTGCAAAGTTTATCAAGTCTCAGCGCTGGGAGGCAGCCGGTGGCCCGTGCTGCGTGCCAGCCCGCGGCACAGCCGGGGGACAGCCCACTACGAGGGCTCGGTCTGCTGAGGAGCTTCAAGGCTTTGAAAGGTTTTTCATTCCCTGTGGGACCGAGCCAGTGCCGGGTCCCGCATTGCCACCACCATCCCAGCAGAGCTGCCTGGCACGGCTGACGGGCTGTTTCGCAGCCGGTGGTGGGGCGGCTCTTTTTCTTCCTTTTCCTCCACTCTTTGGGACAACTCACCGAAAGATTTACCCAGAATTCCTCTTTTAAAGAAAGGGTATTTGCAGATGGGAAAAGCAACATCAACGTCACACTGCTGATGTCCCCAGCAGCTCACAGCCTGGCAGCGGGGCAGGCACTACCAAAGCTCCCCACTCGCACAACTCAGCCCTCCAGAGCATGGCTTTGTTACCCACCGGCTCAGCACTTCCAACTTGCATCTGCTTTCTTAAAGCCCCTTCCCACCATGGAGCAAAGAGATCCTTCCTGCCACACAAGTTTCAAAGGCCACCACAGTGGGGCTGATCTGCAGCATCCCTTTCTAGCACTTTTTGGTCCAGCTGGGATATAGGCTCCCTGCAATCCTTTGCCATCCTTGAAAAGCCAAAGGCACCTTATAGCACTGTGCGCTCCCCGGATCCTCACAGCTCAATCACCAGGAGAAGCTCCCGGTCAGGCACTTCAGGAGCAGAAGTGTCTATTCCTTCTCCAAGCATCCTCGGAGCAGCCTTAAGCAAGTGTGTCCATTCCTGAGCAACCATCTGTGCCGGCTTTTAGCATCGGTGCTTCCTCTGTGCCCTTCCCCAGCTGGGCTCACCAGCCCCTCAGCCTCTCAATCACACAAGTAAGTGATGGCAAGCCAAATCGGACTTGACATGTGTATCTAAAAACGGACGAATAGTAACGCCACCGTAGCAGCTGAATGCAGTTTGTAGGCTGTGCCAAGCCCGAGCCCTCCCGCAGCCCACGCTCTCGCAGCTCCAGGGAACGGAGCAGCTCTTCGGAGGGGTGGGGAAGAGTGAAGGTGACAGGAGGAACCAGTCCAATTCCTATGCAAGCCCCATGGTTTTCTTTCCCTGGCTGATGGAAATAAACCTCTTACAGCGAGAACAGCTCCCTTTACCCTTCTCTCTCTGCAGCATCATCCCTCTGATGGCAATTAAATGTCTTCTGCTGTGTCGACCTTGGTGGCAGCAGGAGAAAGACCTGCAGACCCTCTGGTGGGGCTCTCAGGGCTGGACCCTGCAGGGACCGAGCTCTGACCCTGCTCCAGCCAGCCCTGGGCAGCCACAATACCCCAGAACGTAAGAGAGCCAGAAAGAAACGCTGGCACGTAGATAGGCTTTGCTAAAAATAGGGTCTGCTACAAAATGGGCAGAAAAATAGCTAAGCATACCCATTTTGCAAACAGAATCAGCAAATGTATTCACTTTGCAAATTCAGCAACCGTATGTTGCCTATTTTGTAGAATAGGCAAAATGCTTCCCTAAACTGAAAAATCCCCTTTCAAGGACACTGAATAAACCGGCTGGCAGAAATTCACCTATTTTGCATGACAGGCGACTGTACTGCAAGCTGTATTTTAGGAACTGTGCTCTTGCAGCCTAATTAAACCTTTCCCCCACCTCCTTGATATTCACAACAAAGTGACTCCCTTCAGATCCAGCACAATAACTGGCCGTTTCCACCAGAAAGCAGCTCCTGGGCACTTCTCTTCTGGTTCCAATAAAACCACACGAAGCTTTGCAATCCCTGTTTCGAAGAAGGGAATATTGATCCGCTTCCCACAACTGCAGAAGTCCTCAGCTGCGGCAGGCGAGGTGTCCCGAGCAGCACCCCACTGCCACGTCA
>NW_009626616.1:18482-31069 GCF_000690535.1 Cariama cristata
AGCCCTGTAGCCCCTTGCTAGAAACCTGGAAGAAGTTTTATCATGGAAAAGACTAAACAAACACATATTCGGACACAAATGGGAGACACAACCATCCCCTTGGACTGCAAGATCTGTGGCTTTTGGAAGATTGCTACAAAACGGGAGGGAAAAAATGAAGCACAGGAGAGAAAAGGAACATGCCTTTATTCACCTTAAATAAGAAAATTATTTCATCGCTGGCTCAGAAATGCCTGTATTGAAAGCTACTTTTAAAGGCAGAGCCTTCAAATCATTCCCAGGCTCATTATTTTGAATTTTTCCAAGAATTCCTCCCAGTCAGAGCACGTCTGTCCAAAACCAGCACCAAAGACACTGAGAAAACCTGCACCATTGGCAACTTAAGACACTAACACCAGCATCCGAGCCTGCCCCAGAACAGAGACACTGAGTCAGGAACCAGTCTTTACATCTTTCAGGTAAAACGTGAAGCCCTGCGTTGAGAGTTGAATTACCCTTCACGGAAAGGCACAACAAAATCCACCTTCCCAGTGGGGGTTGTTGGTTGCTTCTGGTATTTCCCCTTCTGTGCTGGTTTTGCCTCCCAGCTCCTGCTGGCAACAACCGCACGCAACTGACAGCGTCAAAATCTCATAAATTCCATAAATCCCACTTCAACTTTCTCCTCTATTTACTAGGGACTTGCAAGAAACACCTTTGAAGCCTCATAATAAACGCCACCTTGCCCCTTCCCTAACCAAGAACCATCTCCCAGAAGGACAATGGAACTATCTCGCAGGCAAAGCTGCCTAGAAACAAACTGGCGCAGAGCTTCATTTTTATTTTAAACCACAGATTCCTAGAACATCACTCTGCGGTCAGCTGGAAAGAGCCAGACCAGTTCTCAGACCATTTATCGGAAGCGGAGTCAGCGTGTTTTGCACCTCTCTTAGGGTTCAATTACTCACAAAATAGACATTTATGCTGTGAATAGGCTCCCTGAGATCAATGAAGGGTTCTGCTGCGATTAAGCCAACCCCACGTGTTTGCTCTGCAGGGGGTACTTGCGGAGGGAGGTGCCGCTGGCAGCACGATCGGGGACCTCTCCTTTACATCCAAGTTATTTTAAGCATCAGAGATGCTACAGCAATGCAACAGGAAAAGCACTGAGCACCAGCACCTCTCTGCTGGAAAATGTCCTTTTCTTTCTCACATAATAAATTACGCTGCTTTATATGTATAAAATGAAGTATAAGGGAAGCACTTACCCACTGTTTGCGAGCATGATTTCTCCTCTTAAAGTACAAAATTAACTTTTTCCGCATTGCCTGGTTTCTGTAAAGAAAAAAAAAAAAAAGATGAGATCAGACTATCAGACTAACAAGGCAGCTAAAACCCAAAGCCTTGCTCTCCCCACTCCCAAAGGAGTCTGCAGCGCAGTTTCCACCTTAACTCGGAATTGCATCAACCTCAGAGCAGTAAACGTGGCTATCAGGGGACCTTGCGCCAGCTTAGAGAGAGACCAACAAATCCTCCAACACAAGGAACTTCACTCGCATCTGTTGGTAAAACCAGGACTAAGGTTGAGAACTAGAGCCATGAACTCCCAATGCTGCAAACCTTTACCATGCGCCCAGCACTGACCATGGGCGGACCTTTAGCTCCGCGTTTACCAACGGGTCATGCTCTTTCTTGATTATTTTCACATTTTGATCTGCAAAAACCCAATGAGGTCCCAAGAGTTGGGGGGCTCAGGCTGAGCTCTGCATGGCAGGAGGTGGCTTTCCCCGGCACCCCCTGAGCAGAGGCCACCCGGAGCCACCCCAGTCCCTGGGGCCAGCAGCGACGGAGCTGTCAGTGCACACGCGCTCCCAAGGGGTTATTCACCCCCGGGCTCCAAGGCACTGATAAGGAGGCAGGATTGCAGTAGGGCTTGCAGCACATATCTCCTAACCTCTTGCTTCCTTGGAGTCGTGCCTAACAAAGCTGCAAACAAACCAGCCAGGAAAGTTCAGCCACTTGCAGAATTAGGACCTCAAGAGAGAAACTCGCCACTGCAACCACAACCAACCCAGCATCAACCAGACACCCCCCTGGTTTCTTCTTCTTCTTTCTACTTTCTAAAGACAGCATGAAATAATTGCTCAAAGAGGAGCTGGAAAGGCTGCAGGAGCTCCCAGAGTCTGCACGAAGCCGAGAGCTGAGCTCCTGCAGTTGTGCCCGTTACTAATATTCACAGCAATAAAATCTCTAGGTAAAAGGTAGAGACCAGGGGCAAAGGACTTTCCTTAAGTCTTTTATCCTGATTAAAGGCAGAGTTGCAGTGTGTAATTACTGATCAGGAGCTTAACAGTCTCATGTAGGCACGTTCTGCAGGATTTAACAGAACGGAGACACCCTTGCTGCTTCCTCATTCCCCTCCCTGCCTGGCTAGTGGGGAAGGGAGCAACCACCCTCCTCCCCCCAGAAATCCCTAAACCTCAGCAGCAGCTATTTGGGAAGGGGCAGAGGGTCCAGCTCATTTAGAGAGAGCGCTGGGGGCAGTCCTGGCTAAATCTGGGGATGGAGAACATCACAGAAAGTATCAAAATTTTTCATTTTTAAATCTTTCTTATTGCTACACCGCTAAAGCACGCACCGGCAGATACGGGGAACAACAGGGATCCTGCAGCAAGGGCTGCCCTGGGAACCCCAGGTCCCTCCACCAGCCCACCGCCAAGGCTGTACCGCCGCTCCGCTCTGGCAGCGTGCCGGGGGATCCCAGCCCGCCCGCACGTGGGGACCCAGAGCAGGGCCGAGGGGCACTGCCATAATACTGGCACCCAGTAATTAGCAGGTTTATTTAGGACAGCAATTCCTTGGGTCTGGGGTCTTGAACCACCACTACCTCCGAGACCAAGTACAGCCGCTAGAGGAAAGGTGTCCCAAGGATTTGGGAGAGCGATGATTTCTTCTCCAGCACAGCACAGCCACACTCAGCTTTGTGGCCTCTTTTTAGTTTACCAAGGAAGAAACACATCGGGTTTGACTCTCGGTCCTAATAGTACCATTCGGATTTTGTAACTTCTGTTTTCTCCTCTTAACTAGTTACCAGAGGTACGGGATACAGGTGGAGTCCCTGACCACCGCCTGAGCTGCACTACAGCTTCAGTCCCTTTGACTTTGCCCTGAACACTCTGGTGCAAAACCAGACCTTGATTTCCAAGGCAGCCCTAGCAAGCAGCCCTCGTAACTCCTATGAACGGAAAACACCAGCTACTGGCTGGGAAGAGACTCCAGTATCCCCAGTTGGAGCCATTCAGCCCCAAATCCCCGTGCACTCCCAATTCCAGGCAGCACCAGCATCGGCAGAAGGTACAGCCAAATGACAGGGCTGAAGGCTCCTGCAGAGTGGACACTTGGATCCACAAAGGTTTTCTGAGCAAGGGTTTGAATATCAAGCCAAGTCTTTCGCTTCTGTTTCAGAAATCAAAGTGGCATTGATCACTGGGAGGAGGGAAATCTAATAAATCCATGCACGGGGCACTTTCTGCCTTTGCTCTTGTTTGACGGTGTGTTTACAAAGGGCCCGCTGTTGTTCTGGGTTGCACTACAAAGACTAGAGGCCACCTCATTAGATATATTAATAAACATTGCTGCCAAAGGCTTCTCCCTGCTGCATCACACAATGCCGCTGTCTTTTGTTTCTGTCTGCGTGTTGCACCCACCGAGGAGCCTAAAAGAGGGTTGCAGGTGACTGCCTGAGCTAAACCTCACCCCTCACCTCCACGTGAACAGCATTCACTTGCCTTTAAACATTAGGGAAACTGAGGCACAGAGCTGCAGCGACATCCGCCCGCTTGTGCGAGGAGTGAGGCATGAGAAAGAAGGAGCGGGGCTGAGCTGTGCCGAACGCTCCAGAGCATCCCTCTCCGGACCCGCAGGCAAGGTCGGTCCAGCAGCACCCAGCTGCCAGCCCTGCACATCAGGTGCTCCCCTGCCCACCCACAGGCTCTCTGCCCGACCAAGCCCCAGCTCCTCACGTGCTCCCGCATCCCTTCGCATCGCACATGGTGACCTTTCGTCACTGGCTCCAGCGCCGTGTGGTGCCGCAGCGGGCGGCAAATCCTCCTGCAGAAATCCCCTCGGACAGATTTCCTTCCAAGGTTTCAGCTCTGCGTGAACAAGCTCCGACGGGAGACTGTGCCCAAAAGACACATTCCCCTTGTTTGTTTGTTTATTCCAAGTCTGATGGAAACTCTAACACTGGGAAACCGCTGGGGTGATGCTAATGACGATCACGTGTGCGATGGCCCCCAGCAAGGGGTCACAATCGTCCCCTGGGGCCAGCACAGCTAAATCAACTGCTGCCCTCCCCACGCCAGGCTGGGTGACATCCAGGAGCGACGTGGGGCTTTGACGTGCTGCTGCTGGATCTGCTGCATGGGTTATTAGGAAACGGGAGAGTAAATGAAGCTCTTACGCAGCTGATGGGTTGCCTTGAGTTTTGCATCATGGCTGACCTTGGAAGTGCTAATACAGGCAAAGACTTAATGGCTCCACAGCTGCAAAAATCAAGAATGCCTTGAAAGCCAGTGTATGTTTACCACCACCAAGGCTGAAGTAATCAAAGAGTGAAAGGATTAAAAACAACAACAAAACCCCCACATGCCCTAAATGTTTTTGCCACTTTTTTTTTTTTTTTTTTTGCATAAGGTCAACCTTTCAAAGGTTAATACAATCTCGGTAAATATAAATAGGCTTCACAGTTTATCTTGCTACACATACTGCTGTTACTTAGAAACCATTTGCAGAGAGGTGAATTCAGGCCGCAGGTCTCCGAAGCACACGCTGTGCTCCCTGGGCAAATCAAAGAGCCAAGCACAACCGCTGCGGCAGTGGCGGGGAAGGTAAGGGCTGTCTGCTGGGGCAGAAATAACCAGCATGGAGCAGCACATGGGAAAGGTCACTCCTGCAACGCCCCGACCCTCCTTCATCCTCCTCCTCGGTAGCCTGAACCCTCGCAGTTCCCTGCCTGAAGTTTGGTGGGGCACAAGAAAAGGGTCAGGGATGGAGACCTGAAGCCCACGGCCTCCAAGGCGCGAAGGAATCGGGCAGCTCACAGGCAGAAGGAATGGAGGCTCCTTAGATAAAGCAACAGTGACTCTTGTGGGCAGTTTTAAGTATTGCTGGGCTGGCCCATCGCACACCACGCCGGGAGGACACGCGAATTCTCTGCCCTGTCCTCGGCCGTGCCCCACGCAGCTCCTAAGGCCGGGCAGGGGCAGGCTGGGACGGACCCTGCGAGACACGGAGCCCACCCTGCTTCTGGCAGGCTGGTGTTCGGGGGCTTTCCAGATGGCACATCCCCATCCTCACGGTCAACAATTTATCTGATCTCCGCTGCCGTGCATCTGCATTTCTGCCTTCCCCACGGCCGTGGGCTCCGCAGCTCCCTGGTGTACCTATGGGGAAAGACCTTCTTGCTGGTGGGCTCTCAGCCTCACGTAGTGTCCTCCAGCACCGCCTGCAATGACAGGGTCAATAAGCATTTCTCACTCGGCTACTGCAGCGCAGCCCCGGTCTAACGCTCCCCTCTGAAGGCAGCTCTTCTCCAAGGTGAGGACACCATGTCCAGTTACCTTCTCCGTGCCATAAAGCTATCCCAGCCCTTTGGTCACCAGAGGAGCTTTACCTGCACCTTCTGTGTTCCTCTGCTGGGCAACCACCACAGCTTTCTCCAGACAGACACCAACCTTGTGAGCTTCTGCAGACCCCAAACATGGAGTCACCTCCAGACAGTCCCCAAAAGGGGGGCTCTCGGCCACGCTCGGGGAGATGCAGCCTCGCGCTGGGAGCCCAGAGCTTCTGCTCCTCTCAACTGCTCTGCAAACACCTTCAGGATTTCTGTCCTTGCTGCCAGTAAACTAATCCAGTGATGATCTCCTCCCATCATCCCTGTGGGGTGAAGGTAAGCTGAGCCTGCCGCCAAGGCTGTGCGTGATTCAGGGTTTTCCCCACATCAAGAGGCCCATTTGCTCGCAGTCTGGGGTGGCGGAGGCTCTCAGGAGCAGCAGGTCCCCTCACTTTAGGAGCCAGGTATCAACCAGACGAGTGTAGCAAGAGCCCCAGTACCAGGCTCCAGCCCGAAATGGGGCACAAACCCAGCGGGGAGCCTGGGGCAGCCCCACCAGTGCCCAGCACTCTCCCCCAAGCACTGGCAGGCAGGAGGAGGAACCAGAGAACAAACAAGACAAAGCAAACTCAAAATTTGATGTTTGATTGTCACCTGCCACCAGCACAGGAAGCAGGATTCAAATACTACCTATAATTTTGGGTGTGATTCTGCAAGAGCTGCTCTCCTTGCATAACTCCTCCTCACCCTACAGTCCCACTGCCCTAACTGGTGAGCCTCACACCTGAGCGTGGTTCTCGGAGCCAGCCTCCAAACCACCAAGTAAAATACATCTCTCCCTCCCAGCGAAGCAAAAGGAGCCCTGCGGGAGCGGCCGTTTCCACCTTAACTGGCTGGGCGCAAGGTTGTTTTTCTTTTTTGGCTTTCACAATGGAGCCAGTCAAGGAGAGAACCTGTAACTCTGACTTTTGAGTTACTTGGCTCAGGTCCACATGAATGACTTGGCTACAACCCTTCCGGAGGCTGTGATCTTAAAAGGATGTGCGCGCACACATGCGTGTCGGTGCTGGCGTGTACACACGTGTGGACACTGCCAAAGCCCTGGGATAAGACTCCCAAGGATACAAAGAGCCGATGCACAGCAGCACACCTGGCCGAGCCTGCCTGCAGAGACCTTCAGCCGATGCAAGACGAGATGAAAGGAAGTTTGCTATTTGATTAAAACTAATCAGGGGTATTTAATTACACAGGAACGTCTTTCATCAAACAGCCAGTGCAAACAAAGCAGGGATCAAGCCTGCAAAGAGCGATGGGAAGGAGGCAGTGAGCAGCTGGCAAAGCCATTGTACACGAGATTGATTGTGCAGGCGAGGGTCGGAAACGGAGGAGCCTCCCGGCAACTCCAGCCAAACAAAGTGCTGCCAGCAAGACTGGAGATCTGCAGCCCACGGGACCTGAGGAGCACAGCAAGAATGGTCCAAGGTGAAACCAGCCAAGAGGCAACGGAGAGCGTACAGAAACAGTCGTGTCCCCTCAGAGCTCCTACGGATTGCTGCTGCCAGGATCCCAAGCCGCCGCTCAGCGCAGTCACCGACTCCCTACCCCTCTAGCTGCAAGACGCCGCGCAGAGAGGGCAGGGAGCAAGTCAGCCTGTTCACGGGTCATCGCACTCATTCATTTGCTTGCTCTGAAATGGCTGGAGCACGCAGCTCCAGCTGGTAATACACTGTAACCTATTCACCCCAAGGCAGGGCACGTTCCTGGAAAGCCAGCTGTTCAGAGCAGTCTCCTTGCAATAGTCAGAAATGCTTTCTGGGGAAGAAAAGTAAAGCAGATCTTTAGTTAATTTACCCCAAAGCCCTTCAGCATTGGGATGGACTAAACCCCCAGCACCATTAACGCCTCTGAGAACGGAGCGGCAGAGGTTCATAACTCTGGACGTACAGTGAGGTATGCTGTGTTTGTGCCCAGAAACAACACTTTCGAGAAAGAAGCCATCCAGAGGTCTCCTAGCTTCTCAAATCATGTCCTCTGCAGGTCCAAAACGCATTCAGCTTTGGAGGTCCAAAGTCACCACTGTAATTCACAAAGACGTTTGTGCTATTAATTCCCAGGCTGAGGCCAGTGAGATGCTTGTGCTCCAAGAAGGAGATGCCCTGGCACACATGGGCACCTTGTTATCAGAGCCTGCCCTGGCCAGACCCCAAGCTCAGCCTGTCCAGGTCCCCGCTGTGCCATCTTCTTGTGAAGATGTTCCCACCGAGATGCTCAAGTTACTCCCTTGGGCAGCAGCTACATCCACAACCACAGTTCTTAACATCAGATGGGAAATTCACGTCCATCCCCTTTAGCACCTATGAGCTTAAGACCAAACCAGGACAAGCGCAAGGGCAGAGCCCTTCTGGCCATCGGTCAGGCACCTTGAAGCCCAAGCTGATACTGCAAGTCCAAGTGTTGCAGAGAGTCCATCCAAAACCAGTACTTGGCTTTTCACTGGCAAGAGGAAGAAGCAGGGGGCTGCAGTGCGTGTCTCCATCATTTAGTAATTCATCACAAGGTAATACTTCTGCCCTAGTACGTGCCAATAGAGAATAAAAGAGATGAGAAACCTTGAATGGGACGAGCGGGGAGCTGCTAGGTGAATTTCTAATGAGGAAAATGTCTACAAGCACTAACAGAAAGACCTGAAAGAGAATGCATTAGTAATGACAGGGTTTGGAAGCGCATTTGTATTACATGTCAGGCTTCGACTATGAATTGAGAGGCAATCCAGTGCTACTAAAAACCCCTAAACAGCTAGCAATGAAAAGATGACTGAAATTTTCCAAAGTGACAGGTGATTTGGAAAGTCGTAGTTGTTAGATTTTCAGAAGAAAGCTGTTCTATTCTTTTGGGAGAAGGGGGGGCAGTGGGTAGGATGCATTTTGAAAAGAAAAAGATATTCAGAAGCCCCTAAACCTCCCTGAAAATCCTGACTCCAGATTTTGATTTGGCAGAGGGCAAGTTTCCCCGCCTCCCCGAAAAGCTATCAGCTGCAGACAGCAACCCAGATGTGCAAATATTAACAGTACACCCAGCTTTGCTGCCGCTGGATCCGGGTATGCAAGAAAATCAGAATCACACCAAGCTCTTGATCTATTTTAACTGTACACTCAGACCCTGGTTCTCCAACACCTCTCCAAGCATCTCCAGGGAGTGTACCCTGCTTTCACCCCAACATTTCTGAATTTCAGCATCAAAGAAAGGAGAAGCTCTTGAAAGAAAGGTTTAAAGCAAACCCTGCGAACAGCACCTTGCATGTACTTACCCTGGGCTTTTCAGTTTTCCTTTTGTGTGCTTTTTCAAGGCTCAGAAACTCACATTCTGCTTTCAAACACAAATCCCACAGACTACGATTTCAAGATGACTGCTTCAGGAAAAGGGGGAGGAGAGTCCTACCGGGCTGTTTTTCATGGCTGACCGAGCAGGAATCTCCTGCCGTAGAGATGAAGGCCTCCTCAGAGAATATCTCTCCAGGTAGACAGCAGGTAATTGATCCCGCTCATGTGAACAACATCTTGTCATTTTTCAAACACTCGGAGGAAAGAAGGTTAATATCTTTGGTGCCAGGAGTCTGGAAAATACACAAAATCCCTACCACGGCGGGGTACGAAGAGCAGCTCTCGCCCTCGTACATCCAGCTGGCAAAACACTGAAATAAGAGACCTAGACCAGATGCAGTGGTGCATATCTGGTGCACAAGTAAGCATCCTCTGCATTTGTTGCTGTATTTCAGCAAAAAAACAAAAACAAACAAAAAAAAAAAACAAAAAAAAAGAAAAGGGGGGTCTTTGCAACCTCCTGAACTGACGCAGAATCATTCAAGTGGCCTCCAGTTGTGTTCGGGGCTGCAACGCATCTTGAAGGAAACTGTCAGTCCATCGCAAAGCCAAAAAATTCACACCTTCAAAAACAGCAAGGGCCAAGCTAGCTACGGGGCCAAAGCTCACCCCATCCCTACGAAAACGAGGGCACTAAACGCCGCCTTGCTCTTCCTTCTTGATGAAAGAGTTGCAGAGCCCTTCCCTCCAACAAAGCAGGTATTTCAATGAGAAAGGACACGGTCCCATCAAAGGTAGGTCAAGTCTTTGGCACAAACCACCCAACGGTGCCTTAGATCAGGCAGCAGATGTAGCATACAAAATTAACCATGTTTGCTCGAAGCCTGCGCTCACAGGTGAACCAAAGGGACCCAAGCAGACGGGTAACAGAGCACAGCGAGGCAGCTAAATAGGACTTAAAAGCTTTTGAAGCTGCAAACACTGGAATGAACTGGGGCATGAAATTAATTTTAACTGTACTGAATAGGAGACAGGCCATAAAACTCCATGAAAATAAGAGACCGGTAACATTTTAGTAAGAGCAGAAATTCCCCCCGTAACTCCCCAGCCAGCTCTATTAGCATAAGTGACTCATCCCAACTGAAAAGCAAAGCCAACAAGCAGGAAGAATTAGACTACTGTTGCAAGGTGGAGAGTATCGCTGTAGAGAAATCGAGGAATCCTGGCTTTGTCATATTCAAATGCCTTCCCACTGACACTTGCAAACATTCAACTGAGAAAAAAAATCCACTCTAGGAAATGTTTAAAAAAAAAAAATAAAGAAAGAAGGTATTTGTGACCGGTAACAGCCTGGCCATCTCCTGTCTACAGCAACCTGTCAAAAGGCTTTTTCATCACGGCTAAATCTGCACAGGGCGAAGTTGTTCTGAAGAATCTGCATCCAGTTACACCTTGGCAAAATATAACCTGCGGTGTGCTGGCAGTTGTCCTCCTGGTGCTCTAACGCACCTGGCTGATGTCTCCCAGCACCCTGAGGATTTTACTCCATCTCCTACCGAAACAGCCACCTCCAGGCTCGGAGCAGAAGCTGCGGTTCTAGAGCAGAAAGGCACAAACATACTAAGAACAAGGAAAGAACAAAAAATATCTTCAAATGCAGCCTGTGGAGAAGTTGTAGGTAGGATTTGAACATCCAAGTATGACTTGGTCAAAATAGAGAAGTTTAATTCCTCTTCCTCTTGGTCAAAGGACTCTGCATTATTTCCTTGGAAGAATCACTGAAATCTTGATTTTGTATCTGCCTCCCAAGCATCCAGATGTCCTTTAACGTGCATCAGGGCCACAAGAGATGGGAGAACAGGACACACCGATTTCTTTGCACATCCATCAACAAGTAGCAAAGTGCAGTTCAGACCCCAGGACCTCTGAGACAGTCCCATCGTCAAAAGCAGCAAACATCTGGAGCCCAGATCGCTCAAGGGCCTTTCGCTGACCTAGATCCGTAAATGCGCTCGGCTGGCATCAGTAACAGCTGAAGGCAGCTAATTGCAAGGTTTTTGGAAGGAGGAGACGGAGGCTTTTCATTAAAACGTGTGGTTTCCTTCCTATATTTTTTCAGCATTAATCACAGTGAACATTAACCCCAAGCCTGCATGCTCCAACCTCTCCTTGGTCTGTCACCACCACCGCTACAGCCGCACGGGAGGACTGCCCGCTGCCCGGGGCTGGGATAACCCTACGGATGCCTATAAAGGAAGGGACGGAGAGGAGCGCCCGCTCCGACGGCACGGGAAGCTGGTTTGATGGGGCTTCACCTCTCATTACCGGTTTCACTCCTGACCTGCGCAGTCAGTTCCCTCTTGTTTGCGCCCGTCTTTCAAGCAGCAACCAAGGACAGGAAATCGTTTAAATCACAGGAAAATGTGATCACAAACCCACAAATATTGGCAGGGGAACGGAGAGTGGGTGAAGTAGCTGGATCTACTTTTAACTCCTTCTGTCAAGGAGAAAACTAGTAACCAGCTTCTAATTGCCACCCTCAGTGCCCGGCTTGTGATGGCTGTGGAGAGAAGAGGGGCGTCAGGGGACTCCAAGAGATAGCGACTGCCACGCGCCATCAGTGCCAGGGGTGAGTCACAGCCAACAACGCAGACAGCACGTCCTTGGGTCAGCACCTGATGCTGTACAAGGGGGTTCATCAGCCACCACGCCCTGAACTGACACCAAAACAGACTTCCAAAAGCAGGGGGCTATGAGTCCACAAGGAGCACAGACCCTCTGCCAGGCATCACCGCCTCTCCCCAGAGTATAATCTTCACCTGCATCATTAGTCCTGCATTCAATCAGTGAACTGGAGGGGGTGGCTCTAGTTTTGTTTGCTTTTTTACATCTTTGCAGCTAGAAAAGCGCACCTGAGAGATGTGGGCTGGGGGAGGCGGTGAGCGTGGAGGGCACACGTCTGCCCGCTCACAGCTGCCTGCCAAGGCAGCGTGTCTGCCGAGGACAACAGCCAGAGGGCTGAAATGATAGGAGACCCAGGCCAAAGCACACGCGTGTCAAAATCCTGGGGGGTCCTCGCCCGAGTCTTGTAGCAACGTCTGCCAAGCTCAAACGACCAGGGGTAAATGCATCCCCAACACAAGGCACAAAGGAAACATACGGAAACAAAAAGCTATTGGGATTTCTCAGCTGCAGCGGAAACATACAGAAGCAAAAAGCTATTGGGATTTCTCAGCTGCAGGAAAAACAATCACTTCCCACGGACTTCTCCATCTGCCTGCCCTTGCCACCCACCCCCACGGGATGATGCTCCCCTGCCCCAAAAGTGCACGGTAGAGCAGCACCCTGGGTTTATCACAGCCCCCAGGTCAACGCCGAGTTCCCGAACACGGCATTTAGGGTGCCGGTGTCCAGTGAGGGCAGCGAGGCTGCTCAGGGACCCACCGAGCCCTGTGGGAACCGAAGGGCTTGGGGTGACTCTGGGGCTTGAATGTTTTACAGTGAGTGCATCACCTGGATGACACAGGAAGCCTTGGGTGGAGCAGGAACCCAGCGGGGCCAGGCAGCGAGCGGTGGGGTCACATCACCAAACCCTCCTCCTCCTCGCAGCCCTCAGGCACAGAGAGCACCTAAACACCGCCAGCACCTACCACACGGCACAGCAGAACAGCAGA
>NW_009626616.1:31082-31769 GCF_000690535.1 Cariama cristata
ATCATCCCCCTGGCATCAATTAACATACGGCTGAAAAGCAAAAGATTATTAACTTTTGTTAATAGATTATTAAAGATGATTATCGCCAGCTGACCAAGCCTCTACCAAAATAGACACGCTGCAGGCAGCTCAGAGCAATCATCGGTTCATTCAAGGCAGATAAAAGTTTCAGATCTGGTTTGACTATTTAAATTTCCAACAATAATCACAATTATCGCTATTCTCATTATCTGTTATATTTCTTCTATGTTCAGGAAGTCACTGCGGTTATTAAATGCAGGTTGATGATTAAATCGGGTATTGAGGTGATAAGTCAAATTAGATGATTGCTAAGCCTCGGTAAGTATCTTTGAAATAACCAGTTGTTATTAGACATTCAAGAGGTGCTTCATGAAAATCTAATTGTAATTGCAACTTTCCATTTTACCTCATCTTCCTCGCATGCAAACACACACACATGCGCGCGCGCTAGCAGCTGATTTCGTACTTCAGTATGCATGAAACTCAGATGAAAGCACCCAAGGTGAGTTCTCTCTGGGAAAATGCCAAGAGACTGGCCAGAACTCACGTCCACCCCCCCAGGGAAAAATAAATAAATAAAAATCAAACGGCACCTTCAGCATCCATCTGAAGCTACAGCTGGGCTCCTGGAGCTGATCTTAGAGCTGGTTTGTGCTTCAGGCACCC
>NW_009626616.1:31804-32040 GCF_000690535.1 Cariama cristata
CCTTGGCAGCTTCAATCGGGGTCTGGGAGCAAGCTAGCATCCCTCCCGCTCCAGCCTAATGCCTAACCTGACATTTAAAATAGCCTTTATTGCCACATACTTACATTTTAATGTTTTCATGGTATTGCCTGGTGTCTGAAGGCTGGTTGTATAATGGCTGAAATAAATAAGAAAAATGAAGGCATAAATGGTACAGTCTGACATTTAGAAACTTAAACCTGTCAGAAGCGCTGCCG
>NW_009626617.1:0-3261 GCF_000690535.1 Cariama cristata
CACATGCGAAGGGAGATGCGCACCCAGCACCAGCGTCCCGGGCCGGGGCCTCCCCGCCCTCTTGGGCTGTTATCCCCACGGTGCCGGGGAAGGAGCTCGCACACCGCAGGGATTCCCACCGGGAGAGAGCAGGGCCCAGCCCGGGAAGGAGGGCAGAGATCCCTGGGCAGGCCGCAGGACGAGGCCACACGACACCTCACCCTCTGCTTTTCACGCAGCAAGCTAAACATGCTCCAGTTTGTGGGATGGAGGGCACCATCTGGCTCTTGATGGCTCGTTCCCCATCAGTTGGGTGGAGAAGGGGGTCACCGACCACCGCTCCGCACACAAGGATGGTGCAAGCGGCACCTTCAGGGACAGGAGCGCCTGGTGGCACTTCCCACCTCTGATCCACCAAGAACAGTGACCTGGATCAAACACACACACACACACACACGCTCTGATGTATATGTAGAGACTAAAAAAAACAGTTTGGGAGTTGGGGGAAAAAAACCCCGAGTCAGCTTTTCAGACAGATAAACCCCCTGGTTTAGCAGGTGGCCGCCCAAACAGACACCCTCCTGGCGCAGACCCCAACCCCTCTCAGTAGGCCGAATACCTCCAACATTCCTCCTCGCAGGACGCTCCAGGAAGCAAAGCGAGCACCAGCAGAGCTTTCACCTCTCAGTCACGTACACTGAAGATTCCCCTCTGCAGCTTTACCCGTGCACACAACGTCCCGCCAGCCTCACCTGGCCCACAGCGCGGTTCCTGGAGCTTCCAAGAACGCTTCGGTAGCTCTCAGATCAGACTGAGAGTTGGGAACGACGTGTTCATGAAGCACAGATGATATTTTAACCTATGCAGACACACAACTTCCAGCAAGTTATCAACAATACCTGAATGGATTCCAAGCTGTGTTCCAAGATACAATTTACTGCTTGAAAATAATGTGCTTACAGGATTATATACAGAGCAGCAGAGGAAAAAATACTACAAAGCACAGCCAATGCTTTACTAGTCCTGCAGATTAAATTAGTTTAAATCAGATAGCAAGGAGAGATTAATTTAAAAATAGATCTTCCTGGTGATTTATTAAATATAATTGGTTGAAACATGTCTTAAAAAAAAAATAAATACTTTGCAATGCTTTGTCTCTTCATGTGTCATTCCTCAGATAAAAGCAAGGGCCTCCGAGCTGCGGTATGCTTACTATTAGAGGTATGCAAGGTACTTTCAGGCGGTATGCAAAACAAACCCAGAACAGCCCACCGCCTTTCCTGCAGAGAAGAGGAATGCCTCCCTGGTATTTCGACTGGTAACAACTGCCCAAACACATTCCCATGTGCCTTCTCGCACCACGATGTGACCCCATCACCTACGGACTGAGAGACCCTCTTCTGCGCGTGGGTACAACCCAGCACGAACAGCTACTGCTCACACAGTATTTAATAATTCTTCATGACAGGGAAAAAACCAAATTAATTTTGGGAAGCCCTACAGTAAAGGGTTTATTTCAATCATTGCAGCTGTTCTTGCTCTGAAATCACACAGGGCAGTTGAGCTAACACTCAGGAATTGCCAAAATCCCACTTGAAAGATTTAACTACAAAGCTACTGGGAAGACATAAGGAGAAAGGAATGCTCTCAACCCAGTAACTGTCATCTGTCACTGCATTTTGCAGGCTGCGGTACTTCTAAGAAAGCACCGCTGCCCATTATTCACGTATGGCATGAGAACATACACTGACGAACGCGACTTATCTTTATGAAGTACAAAATAATGAGAGGGAACAGGCTGGCCGTGCAGGATAAACGACTGGCTCAAGGTCACCCAGCCAACCTGCAGCAACCTGAGAACTGGCAGGATTACACCCAAGTCTCAGTCCTCGCTCAGAGCGAACAGCTCTCTGTGCTGCATGGGGGTTTCATAGGTCCAACCTGAGGCACCACTTTTTGCTTTGACCAAGAACACTGCACTCATCCCAAAACGTGTCCGAATCCTCCCCTCGGTGTGGTCACAGCATCCTGAACGCCACGAGCCCCCACACGAGCTAGTGCCTCAAATGAGCCCACGTAACAATGACACAAAACCCAATGTGGTTATGACAGTGTGTGCAATGCCAGATGTGACACTACATCAGGTTGTCACCACAATGACCGATGCCTAGGGGATGGTAAGCTAGGCTCAGGTAAGTTTACGCTGGTACCAGAGCACGGCTCAACTGAAGGCATGCACAGATCCAGCAGGAGCAACCTAGTCCAAAACCGTAACCTAATTTAAGAAGAGCATGGGTAAACCGAAGAAAAGACACGCCAAGGGCAAGAGCAGCAAACGATGTTTGCTGACCCAGGAGGTCTACTTTCTGCATGTAGGACTAGAGGAAAAATTAACCACGTGCTTGCAGGCTGTTTGCTCTGCATTGCAAGTGAAGCCAGTTGAGACTTTCCTTTTAATTGCCTGTACTCAGACAACTATTGAGACAGACAAGAAGTATTTACTTGTAAGTACGTGGAGAATACTTTACTCAACAAGTGTCTCAGAAGGCAATACGAAGAGTCACGTTCCAGAAAAAGTAGCCAGTGCTATTGTTTCTTCTGTGAGCAACCCAAAGTCTGCCAGAGCTCTGGGTTCTGGAGCCAGCCCTGGGACACAGCTTGGCCAACAGGAAGCGTAAGCCAGCCCTGCCACCAAAGTGCTGTCCTGCCACCCCGCTCATCCTGTGACCACCACTCAGCCCTGACCCTCCCCAAACACCCACACAGCTAATGATGGAGCCGGCAAATTAACTGACCTGAATGAAATCCAACTCAGCCAAAAAGAACTAGCTTTCATCCATGCCATACTCATACTGCTTTTAACATACAGTGCTTTTCCAGTTACTGGGGATCATTTCTTTAATTTTCTCAGCTCAGGAAAAAGCATAATCTAGGGAGACCACATTTACGTGCAGATATTTTCACAGCTCTCAGTGCCCTTGGGTTGCAAGCACAGATTAAACAATCCCTCAGATGTTTATCAGACACACCACTCATCTCCAACTGCTTTGGTCCAGCCCCTCTTCCCACCAAGTGTTGGGGCAGACTCTGGAGAAGCCCTCTTAAGGCTTACGGAGCAAAAAAACCCCAGAGACCGGTAAAATATGGCATCATCAGCATGCGAAACCGAACTCTCCCGCAGCATATTCCCTGTCGGGGCCCAACAGATCGGGCCTGCGGCCGCCAACGCCCTCTGGCTGCCCGGAAGGGCACCAGGCGCCCCGGGAAGCCCTCCGCGCCCTG
>NW_009626618.1:0-1679 GCF_000690535.1 Cariama cristata
GCTCAGCCCGCCTTCAGCCGCGCCTTTGCTTGCGCGTAGCACCTGCCCGAGCGTACGAAGGATCCCTGCTCATCTGAAATGCTAGTAAACACACCGAACTGGGGCTTGTCTGCTTGGTTTTTACTTGTTTGGGTGGGTTAGCACACACCCCCTCCTCTATTTTCTTTTCCCAGCCAAGTCGGCACAGGACCGTTACTGCAGTTTCTTCCCATTAGGGGTAAGACCATAAAAACCCTTGTAGGTAATTTTTTTTTCCCCCCTCCTTGCTCTCTGGACACCTTTTTTATAAAAAAAGTTAAAAAAAACAAAGTAAAAAAAAAATGTAGTAGTGTCGAGGAAGGGGCAGGCTAAATTGGTCCCGGAATAAGTTGGGTTTTATTTAGTATAGAGAAAAGGTGAAGGGCATGTAGCAGCAGATGGGACTTCAAATGAAAGAGGGACGTTATAGAAATAGTACATCCATGCCCCCACCCACGGCCTGATCCGTGAGCGAGGTTTTCCAAGCGCTATGGGAGGAGTTATCAGAGTTTTATGAACGTCGATAGACGGTTTAATAAATACGGGGGGGAATGTTTATTCATGGGGAAACCGAAAGTAAAAGGAAACGGCTCTTAAGACACTAATTCGCGGGAGCGGTGGAGGTGCAGTCGCATTGGGCTGGGTGGTGGCATCGCCAGGTTTTTGTTAGAGATCCGTAACAAACCAAGAAACCCGAGTTCTTACATAGAGAATGAGAGGAAGCCCCAAACTAGGTGCGGATGTGGTGAGTTCACACTGTACCTATTTGGCAGTGGAAAACACTGGGAAACAGCTGTAGTTCTCCGAAAGAGTCAAATACTTTTGCCAATGCAGTGGAGCTCTTTTAGGGATTGAAAACTGAAGCTGTTCTAACTTGTCTGGCAGATAGACTTTGTCTATTAAGTAATACGGAGGTGCTCCTGTGCACCTTTTTTCTCTGCAGTAGGTAGAAATCGGCGTTAGGGAGAGGGAGCTACAACTAGTTTCACGAAGAAATGTAGCTGCAGTTAGGGATATTGTGGATACATAAAAACGTTTGAATCTTTCCAAGCCGGGAAATACGTGGGAAACGTCACTGCATTTTTCTGCAGTCAGGAACAAGATTTGGGCAAAAGCTAATTAACTTGAGTCTACATTCTTTCAATTTAGCTGAGAAATTGAAGACCCAGGCATCAGTTCAAATAGGTCAGTGACTAAAGTCTACACTGACAAACTTTGCTGCTGAGGAAAGTGGATGCTCTGCTTGCAACTAGTTGTCTTTTACCTAAAATGTAGGTGCCCTCAAGTTGACAGGCCACTTGCAGGAAATGTTTTAAGGTCGCTTGTCTGCTCCTACAGGAAAAGTGAACGATGCTGGGATGTAGAGAGAGCACTTCCAGACTCTCTGATGTATAATATCTACTTCCCACCCTGCGTGTTGCATTCCAGGAATGAGTGTGACAGGCAAGAAGAAAATTGGTAGAGGAGGAAATAAAGCACTTGCTGCATTTAGCAATAACCCATCTCTTAACATTCGGGGTCTGTAAATTATTCTTGTCCTCGGATCATGGCTATAAAGCTATCGGGGCCAAGCTGAAACGAGGGTTACAATGACAGCTTCAAACTTGGGCATCGCCCCTGTCCCCCCGGCCCGGGTCTCTTTCGGCCGCTGCCGGTGCCCG
>NW_009626618.1:1739-3394 GCF_000690535.1 Cariama cristata
CAAGCGCCAAGGTCGGCATCAGCGATGACAAGCGAGTGTTGGTAACCTCCAGCGGCACTCGCACAAGGTGGACGATTCCCCGCTTTTCTCTGAATGTATTCTGCCTTTTCTGTTGTTGTTTTGCTGTTACTACTGCACAACCTGGTAATGTCTTTGTCTCTCCCTCCACACCCCGTCCCGTATGTTTCCTCTACAGCGGAGTAGCTTTGTCCAGAGCTCACTTTGAAAAGCAGCCACCCTCCAACTTGAGGAAATCCAATTTCTTTCACTTTGTTCTGGCTCTCTACGACAGACAGGGGCAGCCCGTGGAAATAGAGAGGACAGCTTTTGTGGACTTTGTAGAAAATGATAAAGTAAGGCTTGTTATCTTTCTTCTTCCTCTTTTCCTCTCCAAATTTGATCTTCTCCCCGTTGAGCTGCTAACTTCTAATACCTGTTGTCCCTAACAAAATACAACCAGCTCTCGGTCAAGGGTTCAGTGCTTTGGTAGAGCTGTTCCCCTCTGTGCGCTGCTGTAGTTAAAAGGGTTTGTAAGCCTCTGCTGTGTCAGGAATACAATGGGAATTTCATACACCTACTAAAAATAGAATTAAAAAAATTCATGGGGGATAAATGCCCTTTTTTTTTTTTTTTTGATAACCACCAGATCTGCCAAGTTTTATTAGTACCCTAACAGAAGTGGAATCTGACCTGTAATATGTCATGTTATCTGTTCAGCTTGATCACATGTATTTCTTAAGAGTCCAGAGTCAATGGCAGGACTTGAAAATAATTTGCTTTTGGATTTTAAATCCATGTGTTTGACCACTTCACATTCTTTTTACCATTATTTTTTTAGTCATGGGCAAGATTTTTTTTTAATTATGGGGGAAGCTCATAAATAATTATCTTCTAGGAAAATACAGTAAAAAAACATGCAAGAAACATCCCTGTAACACAACCTTCAGGAAATAAATATCAATAATGACTCAAAATAACACTATTGCAAAGTAAGGAACATATTAAAAATCAAACTCACTGAGTTTTCCCACTATTAATCTGCTTTACGTTAACTGCCTTGAAATGTACAAATTAGTCTTGGTGTATTGCCTTGACAAAGTTGAGAGCATAATAGCAAGTAAGAGTGGAAAAGAAGTTCTTGAACTCCTACAGGAAAAGATGTCAGCAGTATTTTGTAGCTTGTCCTGGGTCATTCGGAAGGTTAATATATCCCAATCAGTGGATTCACCTCTCAGAATTTTAATGAACTTTGTTGTCATTTCCATCATGATTATCAGCTTTTGCATTTTAAATGTGCCAAGTGTAAGTTCTGGAAGAATTTTTTTTAATTCTCTCTTTCAGGAGCAAGGCAATGAAAAGACGAACAACGGCACGCATTACAAACTCCAACTCCTTTATAGCAATGGTGAGTCCCCTTTCCAGTCACCTTCTGTAGGCTGTACAGTAAGGCGAGGTTTGTAGGTCCTGTTGCTATGGTATCTAAATTACACAGAAATTCCCTTGCATGATGCCCCTTCAGTGGAGGGATGGGCTCTGAAGTTTACCTGGTGTGGATGGGCTTGGGAAACACACTAGAGGAAACAAAACTAAATGGTCTTTCTGAGCATGTTTATTAAGGTGCTAGATGAAACTAAATGGATTTGTTCTTATGTTTA
>NW_009626618.1:3425-11724 GCF_000690535.1 Cariama cristata
ATGTAACAGCATTATTTATTACTCTTCTCTCTTGCTCTAGGTGTCAGGACTGAACAGGATCTGTATGTTAGACTCATTGATTCAGTCACTAAGCAGGTGAGCATAGCTAATATATGCCGTATGCTGTGCTATCCTGTCCTGCCTCATCCTTCCTTTTCTCTTAACATTGCCCTGCATGTTTTTTCTTCTCTGGTTCATTTTTGTCTCTTGTTCATCTGTATTGCAGACCTTATTTTTGAGGGCAATTGAAAAGTAATGCTCTTCAGTCTCTCTTCCCCCCCCCCACCGGATTGTAGGTTTTTATCCACTTTTTATCAATATTTATGTATAAGCTGCTTTCCCTGCTCATAACGGCTTTGGGGGAACGTATTTATTTGCGAGCGATGGTGAGCAACGATAAAAAGCCTTCATCTCCAGATCTGCGTATTATGACAAATAAGTAACCCCCTGATGCTACTGGCTTACCCCTTTTCTTAATTGTTGTAGCCCATAACTTACGAAGGACAGAACAAGAATCCCGAAATGTGCAGAGTTTTGCTTACCCATGAAGTCATGTGCAGGTAAGATGACTTTATTAACAGCGTATCATTTGCTAAGTTTGTTTCCACAGATGCCAAAATGGCCTTTCTGATGAAGTTGTAGGTAGGAAGAGTTTGATTTTTTTGTTGTTTTTGTTTGCTTGTTTTGTTGTAGAGTCAGAGAGATTCTTGGTGTAGGAAGACTTTCTTTTTACACGTGGATAATACTCAGTTTGGGTTCAATACAGGTATTTGGGGTGTGGTTTTTTTTTTTAATCGTTGTTTGGTTTTGTACTGCAGGAGATTTAGCAACCCCAGGTCCACAGTCTGAGCTGCGCTGTTTTTCTTTAAGCTAGGCCTTTGTATGTGTTGTTTAAATTGAGACTTTTCATATGCTTATTTCTTACAAAATTCCTGTTCACCTTTTGAGAATGAGCAGTTTAACTTACAGATTTTTACCTGGAAACTAAAAGGCATTCTTCATGTAATTTTTTCCGGTGAAATATTTTAATTTTCTTAATTAAATTAGCATCATTACTATTCTTTAGTTTGGCTTAGTTCTACCCCAACCAAAAAAGAAACTCCTCAAACCAAAACACGAATCCTTCTTTTCAATACTGTGTAAGCAATATTTAGGGGACTTCCACCTTTTAATTAAAAAGACACTATTTTTAGCATGTAAAGTTATAAATTAGAGGGTAAAATGAGTTGAGGATGTTTTTAATAACATTTGTATAAGTCTGAAGTTACATGTACCTGATGTATGTATATCGTGCTTCCATGGTAACTTATTACTTTTCCTCTTCTCATGTAATTAAATTTTTTTCAATACATATAACAATGCAAACAGTCAATGTTCTTATATTAAAATGTGTTAAATTGTGCATAGAATGTTCTTTCATAAGGTGAAAGGCAAAACCAATCTTGACCTTTATTAAACACAGTTCGTGATTTATTGTATTAGTGGGAGGGGGTTAAGCTGTTGGACTGAATGTTGCTTCTTTTAATGTTGCAGTTTGCTACTTGAATTTTTTTTTTAAAGTAGCTTTTTAAGTTAATATAGTAGTAAGAGAAGCTTATTTGGACAGACTTCTTGCTACGGGAAAGTCTCAGTTTCAGTACCTAACAATTATGTCAACTATTCCATTACTTTTAAAGTATAAGAAGAATCAAGTAAATGTATAGTGTTTATCTGTTGTGCTTTGCTCGTTACTTAAGAAAATGAGCGTTGTTACTTTTGACCAATATTCAGATATGTATGCACAAACACAGCGTATATCATGTATGAAAGGTGCATACAGTGCCCTTTATGAGGACCTGTAGATGTAGTAGGAAAGGTCAAAGGTATATATGTTACTTTCTGGCGCATCTAGAACTGCGTACTTATTTAAATACATATGCTATCCATATTGTTGAAAGTCTTCACTATAATTAGGCGAACATTAGAGAAGAAAAATCTTTGAATTGCTGTGCAGTTGGGTCCTGGTTTATGATAACAAAATAACAGTTAGTATAGTATACTTCACCTTTCTCTGCTTTTCCTGTATAGAGTGCAGTTCTATTATAGAAGTTAAAATATTTCAGCAAACACCAGCACCTTCCCATCCAAATGTAATTCTTTAAAATAAAACTAATTTGGCTTTTTCCCCTGCTTCTTCTCCATGCCTTTATTGTATAAAATGCTCTGTTCAGCTTTTATGTACCTGGCCTCCACTAATGCCTATAAATATACTGTGTGCTTAATTTAAGGTAGTATTCTACAAATGTAAACCATTATTCCAGTTATACTGAACTCTCCTGCTTGATAGGTTAGCCGAGGAAGAATTACAACGGAAGGACGTCCTTTCCATGTAAAACACAGATTAGTGAAGGAAATCAAAAGGACTCCGTAACCTAATCAAAACGTTTGATTTTAAATGTTGTGTTTTCCTAAAGTATCCCTAAACAGGATGCTGTGTATTCTGAAGAGGCATTACACACATCATTTTGAATAATGCCAAGGGAATGGATCCAACTCTAGTTAAACTTGACATTTTATTTTATTTCTTTTAAGTACAATAATCAAATCTTCCTCATTGTGTGCTGCTTAAGTGGCAGCATAAATTTTTAAAGCCCCTAGTTTAGTTTGCATTAGTAACAGTATATAAAAATTTAATGCACAGTACCCTCTCTGCTGTCCAAATTGATGCCTACTGTTTTTAAAAAGAAGGGTCTGCCTGTCTTTCCGCTCCTCTTCCAATCCTTGCTAGTTAAAGGTAGGCTTTTTTGGGGTATTTTTTTGTACGTAATCCCACACACAGATATTCTTGCTGCATAGAAACAAGTGCCTCGGAAACTCTGCATCTTCCACTCAGACAGTGACAGATGCATGCTTAGCAGCAAAGTTGTCTAAATATTGATACGGCTACAGCAATCTGTCATGGCAATTGAAAGTTAAACTCTCAATAATTAGTGCTTTCTGTAAGAGGCTCTATTTATTTATTTGCAGATCTGAAATTTTTCATATAGGTTATTACGGCCTAATGGGAAGTGTTCCTATTAGGTAGGTCTATCTTAAATACGCAGTCTTTCCCCTCAATGGTTGGAAATCAAGGTAAACAGTCTCCTCTCCTGGAATAACTTTTTTTTTCCTCTTCTTTTTCTTCCAATTATCGACTAAGAGGAAACTAGTTGTTATGCTGCTGCCAGCAACCCCCTATGCCCTCAATGCTCAGAGGGTTAAAAGGTATTATAATTTGAACAGAAGTAGTCTCAGGGCCTACAGCTGGCTAATAACAGAGTTGTATTGAGTGCAAGCAAGCCCCACAGCTGTGACTTTCGCCACAAGGCTCAGACTAGACAGGAGCTCTAATCAGCTGGGCCAGGCGGCCACTGGGGCCTGTGTCTTTATCGGCCAGATGGTGTGAATTTAGACACTTTTGTTATGCAATTGCAGGGAGGAGTTGGGGAGAAGAAAACAAAACAAAGGCCACCATGCTGTGAGCTTATTTGAGTTTGAAATTAGAGACAGATTTTTTTTTTTTTTTTTTTTGATGGGGGAGTGAGGGGAGGGAAGTTGAGGGATGAATTTTAACACCATTTTAGTCAAGGGTGAGAAGGGAAAGGATGCAAGTTTGCCTTTGACGTGAGTCTTCTGGAGTATTCAGTTTGTAGATCTGGTGTTGTCTGTGGTAGGTTTTTGGTTTCTGCGTTTGTTTTTACCTTTTTTCAGGACTGTCCATAATGTAAACCATTATTTTTTCCATGTAGATCTAGTTAGAGGGGAAAGTACAATAAGAAAAGGTGTAGAAAACAGGAGTCTTAGGTCTAGATATTCTTGTTTTAAGCAAATGAGGATCTCTAAAGGTATGTTCCTAGCACAACATTGTAGCAGAAGTGCAAATATTGCTGAAGTCATGCCAATAATTTGCTTTAAGAGAATATTTAGGCTTAATCCTGGACCACCAGAGTTTGGGATTTTTGCCATTGACTTAAATTGGAACAAGTCAATTCTGTTACATAGGCACTTGTAAAACAAACCCAGTGGAAATGTTAGTGCTAGGATACTGTGATTAAATACTTGGAAACAGGGATTTAAAGATTTGAGAGGTACTTTTGCTAAAATGCTGGGCTGAAACATCCTGACTTACATGTGAACTAGTAATTCGCTGGAAGTGAGTGACTGTTTTCCACAATCAAGACATTTTTCCATATATGTTTGGGCTCAAAAAGTAATATTTGCAAATGGAAAAAAATCTAGCACTAACAAAAATCTGTTACCCAAGTGTGATAAGAATGTAGGTGTTTGTAAAATATTCGGAAAACTTTAGCTGTAAGCCACAGTTTTAGAAGGAAAATTTTTAAGTATAACAAATGTAGAGTTCCTAACTGTGATAATTGTGCAAACTAAAATAAAAAAATATACTCTTATTTCGGAACCAAGCCATGTTGTACTCCAATCTCATATAATTCATTCTAAAACACAACCTCTCTGGGAAGAGTGTATGAACTCATGAGATGTGGTGGAGGTACTGCTGGTGTATTCTGCTTCAACGTTACCGTGTAGTAGTGCAATCGGAAATATTTTTATGACCGTCTGCATAAGTTACACAACTAAAGGATCTCTCATTTAGTAGTATTGCAAAGAGAGGAAATGACTGCTGTTTCAGCTAGCTGTAAGAAAAACCAAAACAACACTACAAAAATATTTTAAAAATTTAGTTCCTTTTGTTGTTTTATTATAGCAGCATGTAAACCAGCAAGGTATTTATTCCCAGTGTTATTTCCAATGCATTGTTATATTGGACGTGTCAGAAGTACATGCCAAACTTATACTCTTCTGAGTGAGGGTTTTCTGCTTTTGGGGTTTTTATTTTGTTTATGTAGAAAATATCTCAGATTTTAGCTTTTAGTGCAAAAATATGCAATTCTTTATAAACAATCATTAGGCACTGAAATGCATAAAAGATGCACTTAAAACAAAGTTGGGAGAAGGAGGGAGTGGGATATTCTTAGCCAGTGTGAATTACCATAGCTTCACTGAAGTCGATGGAGCTATGACAATTTACAGCAGCTAGAGGGTCTGCCCCAGGGATTTTTAAATATTTAGTGTATCCTTTTATTTTAGAAGGACTAGCATCGACGAATAAGTGCAGGTTTGAGGCAAAGGGAATGTAGAAATGTTGAAACAGTTTA
This sequence comes from Cariama cristata, assembly GCF_000690535.1. Taxonomy (NCBI): domain Eukaryota; kingdom Metazoa; phylum Chordata; class Aves; order Cariamiformes; family Cariamidae; genus Cariama; species Cariama cristata. The sequence goes on from NW_009626618.1 coordinate 8,618, forward strand.
GAGCTGATATTCAAATAAATCTGCTAGTTGTATCTCATCTTGCTGGGCAATTTCAACTTGCAAATGTGAAGTTCCTGGCACACACTGTAACTTAAGGAGAAAATGCATGTATTTGCAATTTTTCATATCTGAAAGAGGTTTTTTTTTTGTCTAAATGCTTATTTTAGGTATTTATAATTGAATATTAGGCATTTCAAGAAAAAAAAACTACTCTTCATATTTTGCATTGCCTTCAGTGAATTTAAGCATTTAATTTTCCTTTTTTTTTTTTTTTGGATTCTGCTTGGAATTACTCTCCAGTTGGAAAACTGTGGGATTCAGACTGACTTGAGAATTTTGCAAATGTATTCAGCACCTATTATACCACTGTACAAAAACCCAAACAGTTTCTTGATTCCATATGTGTAAATTTGAACAACCTCAGCAGAATGTGAAAAACCTAATTTGGAAAGGCAATTGTGTCACTTAAGGCAGAATTTGATCTGGTGACTTTTGAGGCATGTGGGACTTCTGATACGGTCTACTTAAAGTTTTGGATGCTTCCATCCTCCCCTTCCCATGTTAGCTTTGGTTAGAACAAACTATCTGATCATCAAGGCAGCGTAAATCTTCTAACAGACTTCTATGTGGCTACAAATTTTTGAAACTGAGAATTTCAGAGCAAGAACTGTTTTTAAAGTCTATTAAACTTGTGGTATTCAGCTGGTGTATATACAAGGAACATCCTCCATGTCAATGAGTGTATCTGTGGAAATCAAATAATGACCTGATTTTTTTGTTTGTTTGTTTTCTATTATTAAAAATAGGAAAACAAAATGCAGTGGTTCTGTTCTTTGCTAAAGAAAGTTTAATTTGCTGGGAGTGAAGAACAGCAAATAGTTCTTGAGTGTAGGTTCTATTCTTCTGTACCATCTCCTGATATATGTGTGTATACATGTACACATCTGTGCACGTGTGCGCACACATGTACACACACACAGTTGTCTTTGCATATGTGTGCATGCGTACATGCATAGATGTGGACATAACATGGATATCATTCTGCAATACACACTTTACTGCAAGCTCATGAGAGCGACAGCATTATCTTGCATTTTCTTACCAGGTCAGATAAGCTCACAACATAAAATAAATATATTTATCAGACAGAGTTCTAATTTCTGTACAATCATGTTGGTGGCCACACAGCTTAAAATGTGTGTACATACATGCTTAATCTTAAGGGCTTACCAGTGAAACAACCGTGAAGGGATTTACAGACAAAATGCGAACCTGAAAAACACCTCTGCAGATCCTTAGTAGGATCTAAGTATATTCACTTTCTGTTTTTTCATCAATGCTACTATAGTGTTGAAGTTTTCTGTGGGTATATGAAACTTCGGGGCTACTAGATACTTAATAATCAACAAGTCAGTTACTAGAATATAACAAATCATTAGGTTGGGTATAGTCAGTTCTAACACCTTCTTTTGATGGACTTTTAACCATAGATAACACAATACTCATGCCTGTAATGTCATTATGACATCTGTTAACCATTTATTAAGCCTTTATAAATAGCACCTTAGTCTAAAGCATGACCATGTTGCTGTTCATTTTTGGCTGGGAATGTTAAAAAAGACTATGGGGAGCCAAGTGCCAAACTCCAGCTGAAATCAACCTGGATTTGGGCACTCAATTCCCTTAGTTGTTCTCCCTTCTGGAAAGCCTAGCCAGAATTTTCTCAGTCACTCTTCTAGGCATATGTTGAGTCCTGAAGGTTTGCAGACAAGACTTTGAGCTGGCTGCTTTGCTATCAACTGTTCCAGTAATTCTTTAATTTTGGTTTTCTTTCTCTCTCTAGCCGGTGCTGTGAGAAGAAAAGTTGTGGCAACAGAAATGAGACTCCATCTGACCCCGTAATCATCGACAGGTAGGAAACCAATCCTCTTTTTCCCACAAAAGCACCCCCAAATTGTTGTTTTGCTTTGAGGTGGCTGAGGGTACTTCTTGATGGTTATCTGTCAGTGTCTGCCATTTGGGGATGTCTGTGCTTCATGATTCTTTACAAAAATGCCAGCCTAAGAGTTGGTTAGCTTTAGTCCACCTGGGCTTACCTTGACAAAATTGATGTTTATTTTTTAAATTAAGTTCTCTGTATATCGCTTTCATTGTCACCAAATATTCTGTATATGCATCTGGAATATTTCCTGTTTGCTAGGGATAGGATCCAACTGGATTACTGAGATCAATAAAACTTAGAGCAACCTGGCAGCTTCAGTAATATTCTTTAACAAAATAATTATTTTTGTAGAAATTAGGAGCTGGAAGAAGGTAGGGGCAAAGACAGAAGTGCACCATATTAGGCAGTATTAAAACTCACGGTTTGGGGACTGTGAGCAACTTTGTGTAGTACAGCAGCTTGATATATTACTCAGATCCAGGTCTAGGTTCTGCTTGCCAGTTTCTAGGTGAATAACATAAACAGGGGAGAGCAGCAGATTGTTAAATCGTGAACTGGCATGTTAAAAATTGTCGATATTTGTGGAAGCTTAGAAAACTAGCCTGTGGAACTTGCTGACTCAAAGTGTTGTTTGAGATTTAGAGTTCAGCAAGATTCAAAATGGGAAAATAAGCTGTCTCAAAAAGAAGTATGCAACCAAGATCTCCAGAAGGAGAACAGTAAATAAGGAAAAGTCAGGAAGAAACCTTTCCCCCCCCCCAATCATTCTATAGTAACTGTTTAAAGAGTTTCTTTTCCCTGAAGCAGCTGGTACAAGGGGCCAGTGGAGAGCTGATGCTGAAATGGATTGATTGTGGATTCAGTTTTTATGTCTGTATGTGTCTGGCACATTCTATCTACGTTCGAATGAGTACTATTTGTCATAGTATTTCTTGTGAATTTGTTTTGGCATTCAGAATGGTCAAGCTGGTTTGAATAAAGATCTACAATTATTTCCTTCATTTTTTTTCATCACAGAGTTAATCTAAATAAGTTTGGAACTTTGATGATATGATGGGGTTCTTCCACTCCCTTTACCCCCATGGTTTTCCCTTTGAATTTTGTACTTGCCAGTTGTTGTTGGGGCTAAAGGTGGAAATTCCAGCAAACTGGGCTGGGGGGGGGG
>NW_009626618.1:11738-36232 GCF_000690535.1 Cariama cristata
GGCGGCGCAATTTCCTGACTAGAAGCAAAAGTCCTGGATAGGCCATCTTGACCTTTTCTATGAAATTTCTAGCCTATTTTTGGCTGTGTTGATGTTTGGTATGAATCTGCATTTGGGAACTTTCCAATCTGAAGTCTGAATTTTCTGAAACTTGTCTTACTGCTGGAGAAGCAGCATGACGTAAGGCAATATATTAGCCTATGACTTAAGACCATGAAGCGGGTAGTTCCTGTCACTAACAATTTGCTGTCTTGAGCAAGCTGTCCGTTCTCATGCAAAATGAATATTCTGATGCTTTCTATGGGCTTTTGAGATCTGTTGATGTAAAATGCAACAGAAGTGAAGCTATTAGAAAGAATAGAGTTATTCTTTTTAACAACTGTGTGTAAAATGTGCATCACAAGTCATCTGTGTTGTCAGTGAGTCCTAACCTTTCCTAAATTGCTCTAAGCCTAGAACTTTTATTCGTAACTCCCCTGCTAACAGCAATAGGCATTCTGCCTATAGGCATTTCTTTCGCGTGGAAGCATCCTCTAGGTTCAGTCTGGTGGTTTCTTGTTGAGTGTCAGTTCTTCTCTTTCATTTCTGTGTGTGCGTATCTCAGAATTGCACGTGAAATCTGGACTTCAGTAGGGGTAACAATAAGGTAGATGAGAGAAATAAGGGGTACAGCCCAATAAAGCCATTTCACTTGGTTTTAAAGGCAGTCTCTAAATCAGATTGAGGCCACAGAGGAAAGAAAGAATTACAAATCTGCACTTCTGTCTGAAGGTGGCATGGTTTAGTGAACAGTGTGGTGAATAGAAGCTAAACTCAAAGCTAAATCTTTTTCTTGTTCTACAACTAGTCAGTAGTGCAGTATCTAGCAAATGACTCCCTCTTCTGTACAGTTTTTTCTATTCCACCACTTTACCCAGTTAAACAAGATTTGAGGAGTGAGGAATAATCCTGTGTACTACATCTTAACACGTGTAACGCAAATATAATAACAAAGGTATGCTGTACATGTCTGTGCACAGAGGAATTCGTTGTCTAGTCTGTCATCTTCAGACATTTCCACAGCAATAAGTACAACTACTTAGGAGTTTAACTAAACAGTCTGCTCACCCAAGCTACATTCGATGGGGCTAATCTTTCTCCCTTTCAAACAAGCAGAAAATTCTGCTGGAGAGTCATGTATGTTCTGAACTAGCTTGGGAATCTGGGCAGCAGCATTCTTATTTATGTAGGGAGTCTATATGGCTTCTTTAGAAGAAAACATCTATGCTTAAGAACTTGGTAGCAGGTGGAAAATAATTTCTGAAATGCAGCTTGCAACCATCTGCAATCAAGCAGGCTAATAAATGTGGTAAGATTTTTAGTTCAGTGTTGCCTTCTTGGTCGTGGTTAGGTTTTTTTTTTTTTTAGTTTAAAATTAACTACAGGTTTTCTTTAAAAATAAACAATAATTGGAATGAAGGTGTTTTTTCATTGTTTGAAATGATAGGTAAATGTAAAAACCTGTCATGTAACAATGCAGCTGTTACATTCTAGCATGTCTCTAGAGAAGTGGAAAAAAAAAGTAAAATGGAGAGAGAAGGGCTTACAAAAATACATGTGTTATGTATTCACAGCCATGTCTAAGCAGTGGATGCAAGGTGAAATGGGAGAAGAGTTTTCTATTTACAATAGAAGGAAAATGGAGGCTGGAGAAGAATTTAGCTGTCTGAAGGTGCTAGGTGCTCTCCCTTTGAGCCTAGGTTAATTAATATGCTTTGCTCCTGCCGCAAGAGTGTGTGAGAAAATTGTGGCTGACACTCAGGAAATACCATCTGCATTGTAATTCCAGCTGTCTGTGTGGACCTACATGGTTAAAACATGGTTTGATTGTACAGCATAGAAAAGACCAACATCTTCAAAGCTGTAGTAGGTGAACTATCATAAGGTGTGAGAGCAGAGATGGAACCTAGCTTTAGGTTGAACTCTGTATAGCTTAGGTCTAGCAAGTTCTGTGTTTGATTTGCAACTCCCACAAAGGCAGTGGCCTACTCAAAAGTAGAAGATTTGGGACACCACCATGTTACTAATCTCTAAGCTGCTTTACTGCACAAGCAACCCATACGTGGCAAGCAAGGTCCCTGAACAGCAAACGATCTGCGAGGTAGAGGGGTTTAGAGCCCAAGATGAAGCAAGCTCTGTATGGTACTCAGAGGCATACTCCTGTCATGAGTGGGCACAAGTTAAATTAACTACTTTGGGTACCTTTAAGGGCAGTGGAGAAGTAAGGAGAGGCATTGCCAATGGGCAGAGAATATACACTTGATGTCTGTGCTGCTGCAACTTTATTGTTTTCCTTTTTTGCCTGAGCTAAGTAGCTGCATCTGGTATGCCTGTCTGTGCTATGATTGCACACTTCTGACCATGCTATAGATGCCTCCTATGAACCTCATGAGACTGGTGAAGCATTCAGACTGGTTGAGGTTATAACCTGCCATCCAATGTTGTACTGAACTAAACGTGCACCAAATTTAGCTGAGTTCAGGGACTACATTATGAGTTGCTGCAAATGAACACAACTCCATCAGCAGTACAGTGTTTCCCCCTTTATTTGTTTCTCTCCCTGCTTCCTTGCTTTTTATGCTTTCAGAGACTGATGCTTAAGACTGTTGCATTGGTTTACCTGTTTATTGCTGTAGGGAGGCACAATTCACTGGTGTTTGCCAAATCCTGGAAACTTGTATCCCTGTTCAAAAAGGAAGAAATAGAAGTTCAGTGGGAAAAAAATGTCAGCCATGTTGTTGTTGGGTTTTTTCTTCTTGAACAAATTCCAAAAGTTCTTATGCTGAATAAAACATTTCTGCTGTGACCTTTGCTCTGGGGACTAGATTTAGATCCGAAGGACCTTGCAGTTATTTTCCCATTCACTCTTGGCAGCTAGCCCTTTTCTATATGAAAGGGAGCTTCTTCAGTGAAATTTACTGCGTACCCTCTCTCACCGACAAAGATCTGTAGGATACATTAGAGTATTTAGGTTCCTGCAATGTTTTGAGTCAGAATTCCAGTGTAACTCTGATCAGAATCTGACTTCAGAATGCTGCCTCTCTTTTAACAGCAATGATACAGCTCAAATGCTGCTATTGCAGGCATCAAAAAGCAGAAACAGACACTAACTCCACTGGAGCATAGACTGAAGAGACCACCTGAACATTTACGGGAGATTACGTGATAGATGTTTAGTCCAGAAGCATTTGCAAAATATGCACTCCAAGGTTTTTAGACAACACAAGCCATGGTCAGCTCAAAATGTTAGAGCGAGCTTTAACTTTGCATACAAGATCAAAATTTATCAGAGCTAAATTGGTTCTAGCATGTTGCCATATGTGATCATATCACTGGTGGATTCCCAGTGATCTTAATTTCTATTCATCCTGTCTTCCTGCTTAGTTTTTGAAATTAGTATCTGTAGAATTAGTAGGTTTATGAGACTTCAGAAATGTAAATGGGTTTGTTTCTTTCTCTCATGGCTGAAGTGCTGGTTCTTAATGTTCCCTGTAGCTCCTGGAAATTAGAGTGTGAACTTTGCATACTGACATTTCATTGTTCGTTGAAATCATAGACAGGGATATCAAGTGGATGGGTTGGAGTGGCTTTCAGACAGAAGGGTGGAAGTTTGTTCTTTTGAAGATGATACTTCGCAAATGGAAGCTGTATTTTGTCACGCCTGTATTATAATTACTTAGTTTGCTACCTTTCCCACCCCAGTTATGCAAATAAAAAGAAACTTGGTCTTACGATTAGGAGGTCATGGACACTGCAAATGAATTTAATTCCTAATTTTAATGCAGATTTTCTCTCTCATTTTAGATGAGTTGTGTAGTTTTGGATATAAATTCCCCATTCATCAAATGGGAATGATTTTTTAAATTCTTTGTGGTTCTTGAAGATCTAAACTTTTTAGAGCTGGTTATTTTGTGCACTTGTTACTCTTAGTGCTTTAACTAGTTTACTAAAGCTGTGATCTAATTGAAGCCTCCAGGGTACTGGGGAGAACTGGGTGACTTTTTTGGTTAAACAGTTCACCTGCTTATTATTCTTTTTTTTTTTTCTTCTTCTAATAAGAGATAAATAGTAAAAAGAAATGTCTATGTAAATCAAATGAAACATCTTAATTCAATTAAACAATGCAACTGGGATGCAATGGACGTTTTTGTTACTAGAGGGGAAAATACTTGGAACACCACTGCAAAATGTGAGGATAAGCTCAGTGCTGTGTGTAGCTGGCTGTCTTTATGGTTTTACTGTGGGGAGGCTCTGGAGTCCTCTGCTGTCTTTGAGCTGGTGGAATGAGGTCACTTGGCTCAGATGCTTTAAGAATCTGACATCCTGGGTTCTGTTCCTCCTACTGTTAACCTGAATTCTTCCTAATTCTCCTGTAAAGAATCGAATGTGTTTTGTTGCCACCATTTATTTATTTATTGCAGTCGTTATTGGGGCAGTGGCTGTCGTGATGAATGGGATTTGAGTGAAGTGCTGGGTTGCGTGGAACGTTACCTTGGGTCGAGACATGCACTAACCAGTGGGTGGAGGCATGCGGCCAGATCTGCAGCTGGGTCAGCAGTGCTACATTGACTTGCACCAGCTGAGCACTTGGCACAGTGGTGTCAGTAGCTGGTGAACTACAATATTGGTCTGCTGACACATACTGTAAACATTTAGGCTTTTAATATTACTTCTTTTTAAAGAAAAAACCCAAAGCCTGAGCGCAGCTGGCACACTTGTTAGCGTCTCTATAAAGAAGCAGAAGAGACTGGATTACATTCTTGTGCCATAGGGGTCCATCCCTTCAGTGCAGAAATGGGGCAGCACAGATAGAGATTTTCTTCCCTGCTGATACTCATGCCCTACCTGCTGTATAGATAAACAGAGGACCGAACTCTCCCAGGCTGGCTGGCTGGCAGGCACATTTCACAAGCACTAAAACTCACTCTAGGAAAGACAGCTATTGCCAGGCTTAAACATTCTGCCTATGCCCCTGTAGTATCCATGCTGTGTGTTAAAGTGCTCTGTGTGAGATGTCCACATTAATAGGACTGGCCTTTATATCTTCTTGTGTTCCCTGCCCGCCCCCCGCCCCATTCCCTCTCCCTAAAAAAGGTGAAAGGGCATATAGATTAACTTTCATTTTTTGAAGAGTCTGGCTTGAAATGAGAGCAGACTTCTGGCTATCCTGTTTTTTTTGCCTCCCCCTCGCTCTTCATCTCGGCCATCTAAAGGGGACTTTATCCCTTCCATCTCCCTTTCGGGCTGATCCTCAAAACCGTTGGGTAACACAATTTCATAATGCTTAGAGACAGAACAGCATGAATGGAGAGGCCTGGATCAAATTCTCACTGATACCGAGTTACCCTCTCACTTTAAACGAGTCATATAATCCCATGCCTCAGTTTCCCCCTTAACGCAAAGTGTTAGCAATTACCTAGCTGTGTAAAGTGGTTTCGGATCCTTGAATAGGAGGTTTTGTTTTTATTTTTCATACTTCTGCTGCAAGGAGGATTTCGTCTACATGGCAGAATTGGATTGTTCTTGTTCTACTCTGTTCTCCATACTCCTTGTAAGCCTGCCAAGGTAGAATAAATGTCTCAAATCTGTTGCTGCTGTGGGGTGAAACTAGGAGCTACAGATAGATGCAGCCCTCCTCAGCTCCCTGCATGCTCCAATCCCCCCTTCCAAGCCTCCAAAACCCACAATGATCTCTTCTCTTGTCCTAGGGAGTCAAAGTCCTTTGTTCACTGCTAAACCCTGCTCTCCTGCAAAGAGCTGCTGTTGTGCCATCTGTCTCTTTATGAATTTTTTAGTAGACTGGATGTTTGTGGGGAGTCAGTAACTTAAAGTGCACTATCCTAGCCATTTGACAAGTGGTTCTCTTAGTGCGTGATTTGTTTGTTTGTTCCCCGCCCCTTTAGGCAAGAAGAGAATTTCTTTACTAGTTTGCTAGCTTGTGTCACTTAAATTTTAGTTATTTATTTATTTAAAATGTTGAGAGATAACAGATTTTCCAGCAAGCTAGTGAGTTGGAAGAGGCTTAAAGGTCTCTTTGAGTGTGCTAGAAAAATGAAGAATGGACTTGTGGTTAAGGATCTAGTTTGAACTATGGAAGTCCCGGGTTCTGCTCCTTTCTCTCCATTGCAGACTCCCTGTATTTTTCTAGCCATTCATATAGTCTCTGTTTAACAGTAAATCAAGTATAAGCGCGTGCTTTTCTGCCTTTCACTGATACCACAATCATACGCTGAAAATGGAAGCGTAGAACTACTATGGTGATATGGAAAACTGTTGCCATTAGGGTGGAGATTGTTTTGCAGTTACTTAAAAAGTTATTCTCCCCTCAGACTGTTAGTTGCTGCTGCCTGGGCTGAAGGTGTTACTGCTTCTGAAACTAGGCAAAAATAACTAAGTTTAAATCACTGCTGATTTCAAGCACAGATTTATCAAGAAGCAAACAGAACTGGAACCTCACTTCCACTAGCTTTTTGTACATGTGTGCTCCTAGCCATGTGCTGTCATGTGCAACTGTGCAGCCATTTTGTCCTGAGCGCCTCACCTGAGCCCTCTGAGCCGAGCGCTTACCTTTTCGGGTATGTCAGAGGGAAAAATGTAATGGCTGGGAGTGTTAACCAATACTGATGGCTTTAGTTCCACTAAGCCTGTAACTGGAATAGTTAGAACATGTTCTGGTTTCAGAACTGCAAAGGGAGCATGGTTAAGTCTGAGCAAGGACATATTACAGAATTTAAAGAAATAAAATCTGGTTATTGCTACTCCTGCCTGGAAGCCTTAAGAAACTAAGTCCAATGAAGACAAGACCCAAAGAATTTTAGCAATTCTGCATGTACCAGATAAGTTTCCATGCTGCTTTAGTGCAGTTTGAACAGCAAGCATGGATGAATTCCAATCTTGATTAGTTGTGCTTTAGCTGAGATAAAAAACATTGATGGTGCTGGCTGAATCCTGACTGAGCAACGCGAAGTTTTAAGCAAAGTTTAAATATAGTGTGGAAAAATCCTTGTCCTCTTTATAAATTGAAGCATTGTCCCTGCAATAAGGAAAATTTTGATCCGGTTTGTGTTGTGTTCTCATAAACAGCAAGTGAGGAGGTTAAATGGCTGCATAGCCAGCTGATAATGAAGGGTCTCAGAAGGAAGGATGAGATAGCAGTGTAGGGAGCCATTGCAATCAATGAGTTTGGTAGCAGTGGAGAGAGGAATAGAATAAAAGTTTCCCATGAACTAAAGCACCTCTGGGAATAGAAGCTGAGGATAAATTCACTGTGCAAACAGCACAAAAGAAATTCTGGGCATGTAGTGTGTGACATGGGATCTCTGCTACTCAACTTTTTGAAAATAGATCTGTGCTTGCTTGGATCCATATGCCCTCATTATTGAAAATGCCAATATATCAGAGTATTTGCATCCTAATGAAAGCATCCTCTGGGTATTTATGACCTAAAATACTCTTCCTTATCGCTTTTGCACTCCTCTCGGCCTCTGTCTAGACCTGGTTTTATGGACTTGTCACTTCATGTGCCCTAACCTTTTTTGTAACTGCCTCTTGCTTTACTTTTCAACCTTTTGTTTCTGTCCATCCCTTCCTTGTGTGTTTCTCTCACCATCTGTTTCTGGTGGGATCTCATATATTTTTCTACCCTGTAAACATCCCAGGATTTCAGCCTCTCTGAAGTCAGTGCTTCACATCTGAAGTAGGCTTCCCAATTAATGTGTAGCATTTCCTGCTTTCAGAAATATGAAAGGGTATGAAATAATTTGTCCCGCTCAGAACATCACCCAAAGTTCTTGTAAAATGAAGACAAGGTTGAGATCAAAAGTATATAACGTATATCTGAAACTTGCCTAATTCAGTTGGAGATGGGCTTATAATTTTAAAGATACTAAGAGCTTACATGACTTGCAAACGATCACATACGAGACACAGTTTATGACACAGTGAGGAGTGGAATTCAAGTCCTGTGTGTTCCAGACTGGATCATGTAAGCATGTGCTGGAACAGCACGTCCTCTCTGCAAGTGTAATTCATATTCCCATCTTTCTCCCTGATTTCTATCTCTAATGTGCTGCTGTCATCCAACTAATCTTTTTTTCGTTTTCTCTTCTTTTTTTCCTTTCCTTTCCATCTCCTCTTCTCTGCTAATTTCCTTTGCAAATAAGTGCTTGTTTCTCCATGGGCATTCCATTTATAACTCCATGTTTGGTGGCTTTTCCTTCAAGTGGAGTCCATTGAGCTTGTAAATTGTATTGGATCAGTGAGCCTATAATGAGGCTTCTAAGTCCAAACAGCGCAAGTCTGCAGGGATTTTATTGTTCATAAAGCTTCTTCCCTGGGGAGTGATAGAGCCATTAGGTGTGTGCTGTGTTTAATATTTGGTCATGACAGGAAGCAATAATTTTCTATCTTTTACTGTGGCTCCTGAGTTGTTTTTAAGCAGTCAGCTTATTTGAGTTTTGGCGACTGTGAACCCATTAGGCAAAAGGAGTTGCTCTTTCCTACATGGGTTTGCATCTTTCCTACAAAGGCTACTTCAAGAAAAAAATGTAAAATGAAGTGCCAACTGATTGCCCTATGGTGGCTTTTAATCACTTGCCCCTCTCATGAACTCCCAAGTGCTGTCACACCTGACAGGAGATGGCATAAAGCTGATTTCACCAGACGATGGCATTTCTCATGATGAAGGGATTTTTTTATTTATTCCAGCAGAGAACAAGCACCACGGCTCCTATTTGTATGCTGTGTTACAGGTTTGGGGATTTATCTTGTGCAAATCCCCATCAAAACTTCCTTTAATTTCAGTGGAAGCAGGAGCAAGGTTGTATTCAAGTATTCTGGAAGTGGTTATGTATATTTCAGCAGAAAAAATTCAAATTTTGCGTGCCTCCAAATTTTTTTCTGAGATCCAACTATGAGCCGTTTTCCAAAAGGTTCTATTTCCAGATGGCACTACATCTAGCAAAAACAGTTTTATTGAGATAATTAAAAAAAAGAAAATCGAATTTCTTGGGGGGGGGCGGGGGGGACACAACGGATGACAGGACACCACACACGACCAACAAAAACCAAGGACTGAAAAACAGTCTGCTGTTCCAGAAAAGACTTGGAATTTGGGAAAGAAAACTTCACATTTATCCACCAGTTTTTTTGCAGCCCTTACCCTTGCTCTTTCAAGATCGAGCTATATTATGATTCTAAATTGGGAGTCTAAAACCACTTGATAATTCTTCAAGTACAGATGCACTTCTATTCCTTGAGTGTTTAAAACTGAGCTTTGTCCCACATTTAACCAGTCTACTGTTCTTGAACCAAGTGTTGTCCGATAACCAAGTGTTGTGTTTTTTCCTTAGTAGCTTTCAGGAGATGTGTGGGATAGAAACACCATCTAGGACTGTCAGTCCAGCATCAACCTGACAAACACTCTGTTTTTTCTTATTTGATCCAGTGGGAAGGTTTCTGTGGGCTGTAGGAAATGGTAGTGCAGTAGTTTACACAGATTCTCTTTCTACAGTTGTACTGCACCCGAGGTACCAAAATAGGGTAGCCTGCAGCTGAGGAGTAGAGCTGTTAGTGACAGTACAAATGTGCCCATCATCTTGGGCTCTGTTATACCTATGTATGAAAGTCATTCCACTGTCCATGAGCAGTTGTTTTAAGGGAAATTAATGCAGTTTGGCGAGAGTTTTATATAGGGCATAGCATCCTACCAATCAGTAAGCAGAACTCCAAGGTAAGGTTTTTTGTAAGATGAGTATTTCTCCATAGGGAAGAGAAAAAGAATATGATGAGAAATTTTAACTGACTTAAGAAAATCTATAGTCCAATGTCCTCTTTTTTGACCTGTGATTTTTAAGCTTCTTGTTACTCTGTTTCTTCAAGTTCCTTTAGCAAGCTCTAGGAATTGTCCTACCCATTTCTATCCTCGGTTTCCCATTGAAGCAAGATGAAATGAAAAGATCGAGTTAGAGGAAGCCCATAATGATCAGTGAAATCAGTACATACGACTCCTCTTCAGCTCTTCCCCTAAGCCTGCATTGATAAAGAAGTTATGTAGAAGAAAGAGTAAATTTTGGGCAACAGGCTATATGAAATCAGACTCTGAGGACCACAGCTTTATAAATTCAGTGTCCACAGATCAGACTGGGGACCTGGCCTTCTGTGGTCCTACCTCAGAGGCATATACCTGTTATAAACCCAGCACTTTGTATTAACAAACTGTACTCTAGTGGAAGGGATAGAAATCAGGATGTTTGAAGTCCATTTCCAGCACCTCCCTTCCTGTGGCCTTCAGAGGAACTTCGACAAATCGCATCTGCCTTAACCTATCTTGATGTGCCTCGTTAAATTGCAAGACCTTTGAAATGGGGACTGTTTGGCAAGCAAGACGGGATAAGGGAGGGGGAGGAAGAGAGTTTCATCTTGGCTAGGAGCATGAGGTGATTCTGTAGTACTAATTGTGATGGCGGTTTAAATGATATTGATGGTGTCTGTCAGCAACAGAAGATGTTTTGAGTATGCTGACAGCTAGTTGAGATGGAGCAGAGTCAGTCCACACAGGCTGACCTCTTTCTGAAAAAAATATTCTTGCTCACATGTTTAGACACCGTGATGTCAGTTTAGTACACACAGTTAAATACTAATTAATTTATTTTTGGAAAAGTAGCCCACTGATTGAGCTGGAAGAGTCTGGGTTATAGAAGCTTTGCAGCTCAAAGCATTGTAGCTTGGTACTCGCATGGCTTGGGGTGATTAGAGAGCGAAGCGACTCCAGCACTGCAGCCTTTTCCCTCTGCTTGGTTTTTGGCATGAAGGCAGAAACTTCTGCTCCATGGATTTTTTTTATCCCTTTAAAGAAAAAAAGAGTAGAGTAACTGTTCTCATTGGAAATATGAATCTCAAGCAAGTAAATTGTCAATTACTACAGATCCTTTCAGGATTCAGGCTCTGTAGCCTGATAGGAAGTTGCTCTTCTAACAGTCTTTCCCTTATATTCCCGATGCTTCCCTCAAAGAACTAGTCAACTTTCTCCACAGGATGTGCCATCAGTTCTGTATGCTTCTTATGCTTTCCATTGTTGCTGCTGACTGTACCACCACGCTGTTTTTTCAGCCTGATTATTGTAGGTGTTCACTTGCTCTAGTTAGGGCTGTTCTTTGCTCCAGGGGAAAAGTTTTCCACTACCGTATTTTCCCGCTGGGTCCTTGTCTTGATCCTTGCAGCTCTGTGCAAGAGGCTTGTATCAGAAAGGAAAGAAATAATTGCCTTGCTCTTAGGCTCTGTACCCAAGAGCTATGTTGCAAAAGCACGACTGCACAAGGTACGTTTGCATTAGCCAGATACACACACGTTCTTTTTCAAAATGCCAAACCTTAGAGGAAGATCATTGAGTATTTGAAAAGGTGGCATAGGGAGGGTAATTACAGAGGTGTTTAAAGCAGTTGAAAGCCAGTACACAGTGAACAGATGAAATTAGCTGATGGCACAAAGAAATTAGACTTGAAACCAACAGTGTTGATGCCAATACAAATTGGATTTAATTGTTTTTGAAGAGATGCAGTTAGGTTTTCTTATGCAACATTGATAAAAAGCTATTTCAGCAAATGGGTCCCGATTCAGCAAAGCAATTAGCACTTGGTAGTATTTAGCATCAATATCAAGAAGCATGTACATAAATATTTTGTTGAAACTAAGTCCTGAAAAGAAAAAAGAAACTGCTGTGATTCCCATCTGGGCTTCTGGTTTGTTTCACCTTTGCAAAGTTTCTGTAAGAAACCACGGTTCTTGAAATTTCCTTTTTTGAACAGATGAAACTTAGGATTCTCATGTTCACATGAATCTAAACCAAAAAGTGCTGTTTTGGACAATCGGTAAAGCTGAAGACGTTTGCCTCCTTCATATGTGCCATTATCTTATGGATCTATCCTAAGATTTTATTCTGGACAGCTTTAAATGATCCTTGAATTTATAGCTACTAGAAATTTCACTGGGTCTTCAAACTAGATTGTGCTAGATACTAATTTGGAGTATGAGTGAATACTTGAATAGTGATGTTTTTCTAAATCTCTACTCTCATTAGGAATGTGGATGCTCAGTACCTTGAAGAAAAATAATGACAACTTTTAAGGCTGAATCCATGCCAGTATAAATCATTCTACTTGATGTTGACAAAATATCTGGTCAGTCAAAATTCCTCTGCTAAAGAAGGGAGAAAAAGTATACAGTGTTGTGTCAGTGTCACTTGTTGACATAGAACCTCAAAAAAAAATATCCTCTGGGACGTTTTGGGTAAAGGTTTTTGGTGGGTTTTTGTTGTTGTTCCCCCCCGCCCCTTATCTCAAGCATTTCCCAGCATTCCTTCAGGGACATCTGGTTCTCTCATTTTCTAGCTTTGCTTTGGTGCCTTCAAAAAGTATCGCTGTCAGTTTCTTTCTATGTAGCCAAACCACACAAGCAGGGTAGTAAGTCCTGCCTGATAACTCCTCTAAAATATAGTTGCCCTTCAGAAGCAGTGACCTTAACCATTTCTGTGATGGATAATGTGTCTGTGTTGCTCTTTATTTTCTTCTGTAGCTTCAGGTTTGTTGGTTGGGTTGTTTTTTTTTTCAGACAAAAGTTATCTTTGGGTTATATATGGAGGTACGTGAAGTTGTGTCTTTTTCTGCACTCATACATTGGGTGGCTATTTTGCTCCACATGAGAGCACTGCTTTAGCAGGAGGAAAGCAGACAACACATAAATGCTCTCTTTGCACAGATCAGGGCTGATTTTAGAGGGGCATGGATTCTGATTCCTTGGCTAATGTGAATTGTGATGCAGCTAAGAGAGTTTGTAACGCTTGTGGCTATATATTGTGCATAGTTTGGGAGCATCCTCTTGATGGCTTACTTGCAAGGTGGGGAAATGGTACTTCTGGTCAAGAGAACTAGGCTTTAAGGTTTGGTGAGGAATTCTGTACTGGGCTAGGAGTTTTAACTGGAAGATTAGGACCTGATAATAGGTTGGGCTCAGCTGGAGTCTGGGGAAGAGGCAAGAAGCAGCTAGAATGAGCAAGTAAAAATGCGGATGGGGGCAAGGTACATGCTGACACATTGGGGAGGAATTACAGTATAATGTAACTAAGGATTGTACTGTATATGTCAAAAGGATTTAAATTAAAATTACTTTTTTTAATCTTAATTCTAGGATTTTCTAGCTTCTGAATGAGTGTTTATAAGCTCAGTAATATTCCTGTACTTCAGATCTTTGGCATGTGAAAGACTTCCCATTAACATTACTGTAAGCTGCAGGTGTGGGTGAAGTTTTATCTTCCTGCAAGCTTTAATAGAAGTGTTTAAAATAATTATTAAAAAATTCCCCTGTATCTTTCATGGACATTATTTTTCTATGTATAAGTAATCTGGAGCTGTTTCACAAGCTGTTTTGGAACAGTGTCAGCATTGCCAAAGAGCAGTACAGGATAGTTGTTAATGTATTAGTTCTATGTAGCTGTATAAAATAGCCTGCAGCACAGCTGTGATCATACCCATACCTACAGGATTTTAACAGACTACCAAAATTTTGCTCAGCTTAACCCTACATGAATTGAGTCTCTCTGTTGTCATCTTCTGCCCCCCCAATACAACACTTTGGGTACACCCTGCACATCTGTAGTGGCCCTGAACAGCAAAGTTAAAGCTGAAGTCATTGGAGAGACAACTTGATTTGAGCTGCAGCCCTTCCCCTCTAAGACGTAGATCTGAACTTGAAAAATTAACTGAGTCTATTTCTCCCTGCAGCTGCTTCTAGCCCACACTGCAAGCACTAAATATAAGTCTGCAGAATGGAACATGATTGGCAGCTACCTCCTCTAGCAGTGGAGGCCCCGAGAAGGATGGTGTGCAGATAATGAAGTGGTGTCTTTATCCCAGGAGACTGTGCATTGCAGTGCAGTACCCACTGTATTCTCCTGTCACCCGTGGTGTATTGTATCCCCTAGATACGAAGGGAACTTCAGGTCTTAGTGTCATAAATCTAAGTTTTCAGTCTTGCTTCTCCCTGTGCCCCCAAAGGTCTGCATAAAATGTTTCACCTTCCTCTGAAATGGTATCTGTTCCTTTCTGACTGCAGTGTGTTAGCAGCACGTCCTTTATCTGTGTGCAGACCCACCTTAGAGCACACACTGTAAGCATTGTCCCTTTCTTGCATTTCTTAGAGTAGAAGCATGCCTTTCTTATGACTTGACACTGTTGCAGAGATCTTTACTGAGTTTTCTGGTGTTCGGGTGGGGAAAAGGGGAGCTGGCACTCTCATGCTCAGTGTCTCTTTTTGTCACTCACTTAGGCTGTCATCTTGTGCAACTTAGTTTTCCTCTTGAGGAATTGTCAAAAGCACAGGTGGTCATAGTCTTACCGCTGGCTTAACACCATCCATTACCTGGTGCCAGAATGATATCGGAAACATTGTCTTTTTGTCTGTATGCGCTCTGTGCTTAGTTCTGTCTTCTGCAAAAAGGGTCTGGTAAGTAGAACCTTATTTGATGGAGAGTTAGTCTAGAGACAACTGCAGTGCACTGTGTTGCATGAACATTTGGGAATGCAATACTTAAAAGGGGGGGGAGAGGGAGTGTAGTTTCGTAGTACGTGGCAAAAAATTAAGATCCAGCTCTGATGCTGCAAGTCCTCTGCACTTCACTGGCAGTATTAAAAACCTTAAATTGGGCTCTTGCTTATATTAATGTTACGATCTCTTTTAGGCTCCTGATATTTTAAGCCTGTCCGTGACAACTGACCTGTTTCCTTGTGTTTCAGTCGTTTCTTCTCTGTCCTTCCTGTTTAGATTGGAAGCTCTGCAATGCAGGGTTTTTGTACTATCACTTTGTACAGTGTCTAACGGATTGGAGTCCTGCTCTAGACTGAGTCTCTAGCTGCTCCTAAAATAATGCAATCACTTCAGCTAGCACCTAATAGTGATTGCTACCATCCATTGAGATGTGTTTGTTTATTAAGTGAACTCAACGGACAAGGTCTCCTTTCTGCCCATACCACAGTCATTTGAATCAGTGTGATATATCGTAAAGTAATTCATAGAACTAACTAAATAATGGTTTAAATCTTTTCAGTAATTTCTAAAAAAATTGTTTTTCAGGATTCTTCATAACTTTTCTCCTAATTGACACAACATTTCAGTAGGTTCTGTCACTTGTTGTAACTGTCTTTTAAAAGGGAAAGGTTTTCTTTATAAGACCTTGTTCTATCCCCAGCATGCTCTTGCAAAATTCCAGTTTTTTCAGCAAGAAAAAGTAGTCTCAGATTCAAAGTTAAGGGTAACTGAAGATGGATTAAATCCTTCATGAAAATTATTTTACTCGTATGCCCCAAATAATAACTGCTAATGGTAGTGTCTTTTATTTCTAGACTCCTGGTTCTAATTGATGTTATTTGATTTAATCTGTTTGCTGGTCATTCAGTGGCAACTGAAACATGAGATAGCTTTCTGAGGACCTGTGTGGAAAAAAAAAATTTACTACCATAGTAGCATCACTGAACTACTTCTGGCTGTGGATGAAAATCCTGTTAAGTTCTGTGCAAATACAAAAACTGGCTTTTAGTCCATTTTTGTTTGGACCAACATTCGTATCCCAAAATATTTGCTGTAAATGGCAGTAACCTTGTTAGTGTGCTTGGAGGGTCAGAAGAGGACCAGGTGGTATACCTGTGTGGTCTCCTGCAGTCAGGGACTCCCCTAGCTCTAGGACTAGTGGCTCTGTATTACTGCAATGATCCGTATGGAAAACTTTCTAGTAGCATGTCATCCACCTAAAAGTCCACCAATCAAAAAAGCTCCTCCCTTATCCCATTGAAAATTTCGTATGTTGTATAGTCTCATCTCCTTCCTAAGCCCTGTTTTCTTCTGGAGTTCACTATTGTTTTGTCAGCCCACCCATCACAAAGCAGAGGTCACATCAACATGACCTTTTGCTGGTACAAGGAGGCTGCTAAATAATTCACGTGGCCAACTTGATTTCGGGGTCCACATTTGTTTTTTCCACTCTCCTAATCAAGATGCTCATTTAATTCTATTCCAGCACCTGTTCGGCAATTAACACCCTACAATTTGCATCTTACCCTGACATTTGCTATCTTTCCAATTAGTTTTTATATCAGTATAATTAGGTAGGGTTATTACAGTGCATCAAGCAGGGTCGAGGATATTCCCAAGCCTTTAAGCTCTTTCCCAGATTTGTTTAGGGAAGCCACTAAGGGTAAATGGTTGATTAGGATCACTGTTTTTCTTCTTCATTCAGATCAGGCGAAAACTGTTTCCCCATGTGGCTCATGAAAGATCAGGGAAATATGTCAGTCTGTAAGAACTAATATTATGTAGTTCATGACTTTTGGGGTGAATTTACAGGGGATTATAAGTAAGGGTCAGGCTACATAACCACTTGCAGTAGCATTCATGAGGGGACATTGCGCTCTTGCTTTATATTATGCTAAGCAAATTGCAACGATGATTTTAATTTTTAAAATCAATTTTTGGAGTTAACGTGTGAGTGGGGGACAAATCAAAATTAGAGGGCAACCTGACCATGTTGAACACTTAGCTTAATTGGTAAAGACTCTGGGAGTGAAATGACTATTTTTAACACCTTTAAATTTAAATTTCACAGGAGGTCTTGCTGTTCAGCTGTGATTGGTTTGGCTTATAGGCTCTTTGAGTCAAAAATTGTCTTGCAACCAATGTATATAGAGTGTCTAGCACAGTGGACCTTCCCCATACTACTGTAGTGCCAATAGTGAAAGAGACAACTCCTTGCTGCTGCTGTTGTTTCCCCCCACCACCACCTCCCCCCCTGAATATACAGTGCTGACATAAGGGAGACTTATGTGTGTATGTGTGTGTAGTGAAAGTGGGACAGTAGGAGGTGAGATCTATAGTATGGATCAGAGAAGTTTTTTTTTCTGATCTCCCACCACCCAGCTCTGCGTGGTACTTCTTTCTTATGTTGGGTTTGAAATTATCTCCCTCCAACCCCCAAATTCCCCTGCATCTCTCTTAATTCTGTAGGTGCATACAAAGACTATATTGTCAAGAGGCGATATTGCCCTTGGCGAGATTGCAGTGAAGAAAAGTGTGTGACTTGTAGGAAGATCACATCTTGCTGGGTAAAGGGAAGAGGTGGATAAAAAAAAAATCGCCACACTTCATGTGTGGTGTATTACTCCTGAATCTGGTTGTTATTCTGAGCTTTTCTGCAATATATTTTAATGATGCTCTCTAGACCCTGGTGGTGAGGGATACTGGGAGCCCAAAGGAGGAATCAGCCCACTCAAATTCCCCAGCCTGGAAAAGCTGGAGAGAAGCACAGATCTTGTGTGCTGGGTACAGCCAGAGATACAAGCAGTTCTAATGTTTTCAAGTACACAATAGACTTACCCTTGCTTAATGCAATATTAGATATTGTAATGAGCTTCATCTCTCCCTATTGTCTTTTTTTTAAATGTCCAATTGCTTTATATGGGTAGCTGAACAGGCTTAGAAAAATACAGGGTGGAAATGTCTTGGGAAATTGGGGCAACACGGAAGAAGTGGATTGGGAAAGGAGGCTGGGGATGGAAAAGAAAACTGGGGAGATAAGATTGATTAATGGGAACGATCAGATCCAGAATAAGAAAACAAGACCAGTGATCAGACAAGCAGAAGTTTTGAATGTAAGAATTAAATTCTTAAGCCTCTAAGAGGGTTTCCATAGGGCTGCAAACCTCCCCCCTTCTGTGGAAGTGCTTTTGAATTTTCTTTTTTTGGTAAATCTTCCCCTCCCAAGAAGAATTAAGAGTGTCTGTTTTACTTGGATGTTGTGCACATGTGTGTGTGCAAAATACATGATTAAATCAAACCCCCATACTAGAAAATTTTAAATCTGGTAGTATTTGTTTTGGGCTGAAAAATCAAAACTTTCAGCCTTTGGTTTTTACTCTGGTGGCTTCTTGATGTTTCTAAATCAGAAAGTGGGAAAATGAGGCTGAGGAAGTCAATAAGGAGTCAGAATAATTGCACTACGGAATTCCTATTTTAAATTCTTTCTTAAACCATAGATAGGAAGGAAAGGCCTGAGGTACAGGTGGAGCTAGTAAATATACCAATCAAATAAAGGATCTCAGATTGAAGTATCTTGATGCTGGGGAAAGGACCAGGTACAGATCTAAACTGTGCAGAACTCAAAAAGCAGTGGTGGTTGTTTGGGGTTTTTTTGTGGGTGGTTTTTTTGTTTTGTTTTGGTTTTTTTTTTCATTTTGGTGACATGAGACAGCAGGAAGGGGGAAAGCTGAACCTCTGGCTTGTGAACCTTTCCCCTTTTCTGAAGTCTATGCAGGGCTTCAGTTACATTTCCAGGTTTGTCTGTGTTAGGATTTGCTGCAGAGGGGGAAGGGGGCAAATCCTGAGAGGTTGTTTTATGGAGTGGGAGGAAAGGGTTAGATTTGAAGAGGGCGAAGCAGCACCCCGAGGTACTGTAATTCACTCCCTCTACCGGTGCAATGCCTTTGCTAATTGCTTGAGTTCATTGCTCTTAGTCTATATGTGAGAGCGGACTCTGACCTAAAACTCAAGGTAGCAAAGTGTTCCTATTTAGTGCTCTCAACACTGTATCAGGCTGTACTAGTAGAATTTACTTCCTAAAAAATACTAGAGCTACAAAGGAGGAGAGTAGAACAGAAAGGGAACAGAGTTTTGTGAAGGGTGAAAACTCAACTTAGGGAGAACAGAAGCAACAGAAGCCGCCTTGGTGAAGTGCTCTGCCCAGCAGACTTCAGTGCCTTCTGCTGTGAGCAGGCAAAGCAAATGCTCACCGGTGGTGGCAGGAACTATGGTGTGTCTTATTTTCAAGCTTTTGTCTCAGCCAGTAACCTGGTTCTTCAACTGAGCTCTCTCAGTGAGAATAAGCCTCTTTGTAAATTAAGTACTATACCTAAATGGCTGTAAATGTTCTTAGAGAAATGGGAAAGGACAATTTGTATAAACGTGATTAAAAAGGGGGAAGAGTCTATACTGAGGAGATTTTTTTCAAACTCGTAGGCTTCAGCTGGATGCTTACCTAAGCTAAACCCTGAGCAGCATGAAGCTTTACCCCCAATGTTCACCTCTGTATCTTGTGTTAAAATCTGGAGTCTCATGCACTTGGTAGGTGGGTGGAGGAGAGGATAAACAAATAGTACAGTTTAAAATGGTAACCATATCCTGTATTGTGTAGGATAATGTAATCATCTGATCACCTTGTCTGCACTGAAATCTCACACTTCATCTTTTCCCTTTAATAGATTTCACCTTGGAATGCAAATACACTTTGTCACTATTGAGCAATCTGGTTAATACAGTGCCTGGTTACTCTGGACCAGGAGGAAAGTTTCTTAACATGCATCAGAAATCACTTAAAGTGCTAAAAGGCTAGCACCTTCTAATTGAATGGCAAGGAGATCATCTCAAGCTATCACAGTGACATCAGGAAAGACTTTGATTTGTATGTGTGTGACAGCATTGTGAAGGACTGAATCT
Source organism: Cariama cristata (assembly GCF_000690535.1). NCBI lineage: Eukaryota > Metazoa > Chordata > Aves > Cariamiformes > Cariamidae > Cariama > Cariama cristata. The sequence goes on from NW_009626618.1 coordinate 31,308, forward strand.
TACTGTTGCTGGTTGCAGGCTGTTTCTTAACCAGCAAATGAAAACTTTCTTTGAAGCTGGCTTAATTGTGAACATTAAAAAATTTAAGCTTTAGCTCTCTTGTCACTATTTAGACTGAGATCTTCGGTGTTGCCTAAGAGTTTATAATGGAAATTATAATCCAAATCTAATAGCTGGCTTGGAAAAATTAGCCTAAAGGCAGCAGTTGACATTACAGAAATGGCTAGCTCTTAGGAACGGTTGAAAATGAAGCCATTTCTAGCCTGTTGCTTTTGGATTGAAGAATTCTGCTCTAAATCATCTTATCTAATGGTATATAATGCTAGTGACCTCTTTTCAGGAGAGAGTGAAGTCAGTTTGAAGTCAGTGTCCAAAGAGAAATAGTGTTCAGAATGTGCTTATGGTGTATTTCTCTTTGAATCCTTAGTTTTCGGTCTGTTTTGTCAATGGAGTCAGACTTATAAAAGTTAAGTCTTTTCCATCTCGATTAGGTCATCCAGTGCGCTCCCAAGTGTGGCCCTCCTAAGGAATCTCTTGCTGTATTTTATTAATATATTCCCCTGCTGTAACTTGGTGTGTTGCTTTCCCTGAAGGCAAGTGTCCAACATTAATGGGAGTTACATTCACTAGCAGAGGGATGTATTAGATCCTCGGTGTGCTGTCTCTAGGAATGGAAGAAGGAAGAAATGAATTAAGTAAATGAATAATAATATTAATGATGTTTGCTAAATCTCTCATCTAGAGCACTAGCCAGTGTAATTGCTTTAGTGCTTTGTGTGAAAGCCAGCAGGCTGATTGAGAAATATAAACAAAATTATTCCCCTCCCTTTTTCCCAAACAAGAAGATAGCCATTAATAAGGGCTCTTTGTTTCCTAAAACTCTAAAAATAGGAGCATGATGTGTGAGCAGGCAAGATTTGTGTATCTAATCAGTACCAGCTACACTGCCAACTGTATCAAATTTCCTCCAGTTTTGGGGGATCTCTTGGAGCTTTTGCAGTTGTGTTAATAGAAATGAAGTTCCTCCGTGTGTGTGTATGTGTGTGTGAACCTGTAGTGATCGGTTTGACCTGTTTTTTCAAACCCCAGTTTATCAACACGTTATTAAACTGAAATGATGTGAAACTCTGCAAATCGTTTTTTCATCTTTAAAAGCAAATTTTTGGGGAAACAATAATAATAATGTCTTACATTTTAGAAGTTGAGACCAAAGTTTAAAAAAAGACAGAAATCCTTCAGGTTAGGTAATATCAGCAGGGCATATGACTTCTCAATTTTACCTTCTTTAAATCTTTCTGGATGAGTTCAATGATTGCAAGCTGTCAGGTACAAAAGGAGTTGGCTGCTGTTTGGAAGTAAATTAATTTGTAAAATGAAAGGTCATGCAAAATATTTGGGAGTTTTGGGGGCACTGCAGCTGAAATTGGTTGGCGCTGAGAGCAGCTGTTGGGCTTGTTGAATTTCCTTCGCTAGGTAGGTGCTGTATCATTTTTTGGGGGGGTGGGGTGGGGGGGACTGAGATGGAAAAGGGGGAAGCTGGTGAGTGTTTTGCTGCCTGGAGCAGGTGACCAAATTGATTAGTTGCTACTGTGTTTTGTTCAAGGAGGGGTCAGGGAAGAAAATCTGTGTGGGGAGGGGGGCCAGGCTGTGCATGGTTGCATTTTAACACCTTCTCTGCTAAGCAGGAGGCCAGCTTGGGGTGCTAAATTCCTGTCTGTGGCTGTCTGTGAAATAAATCTGTGTGTTGTGTAGTCCCAAGCTGTCAGCAATGGTTTGCAGTGATGGACTCTGAAAGAGGTTTCCTCCCAGTCGGTGGAGTAGCCAGCAGCCGCTAGGGAGCTGTCTTTAGCTCGTATTTCAGAGTTAGCTCATTAGACCAATAACAGCAGACACTCACTTTTTTTTCCTTCAAGAATTTGTCAAGTCGGAATGTATTTATAGAGTTATGGCTAGACAATAATGATATTACATCTCCTTTTACCTGTTGTAATGGCCTGGTGAGTTGGATGGTATGTGTGTTTTCAGAGACTAGCTTTACCGTTTGGTTAGTATTCCTGTGTGCTGTGCCCCCCATCTCCCCATGGTGCTTGCTCTATGTTCTAAGGAGTTTGCATAGGATTGCCAAATTCTTTCTCTTCTCAGAATCGGGGCTTGGCCTTCTGTTTTGAACACTCGCTCATAAGGAAGTCCTGTCTGACCTTTTTTTTTTTTCCTTCTTCTTCCCCTTTGCACTGATAACTGACGATGTTGAATGGTTTGTCTCGTTCACATTTCTCTTTCTGAACCTTTCTCTATGCCCCACTCCCACCCAGCTGTGTAGTGCCAATAATATGCTGTCTTGGTTCCCAGCAGCCTTGTTGTGATCCGTGAGTGCCACTAAGAACTGCTGAGCTGAGCTCTTTTCTAGTTCCCCCTGCGAAGCTGCTGTTTGGCCTCTTTTTGTGCAAGTTTACTTGACCCGTTGTTCTGCTTTAAAATGTTTCTAGTGTGAGCTTCTGTCTTTTGCTCCTATCGCTAAGGTGGCTGCAAGCACAATGGCATTTTATAGGAATTGTTATGGGGAAATGTTACGCTATCACTCCAGCCTTTAGTAAAATCCGTTCTGTAGGATATGACCGTGCTCTCTGAAGAGATGAGACAGCCGTGGTAACTCCATTGCAAGAGAAGACATAGAATAACCGGAGGAGCGTAAACCAGGAACTCTGGGGTTATAAACTTAGTATCTGATACAGTCTGGCCATAACCAAGTAATGTAATGTCTTTGCCTCAATGTCAGTAGTAAGTTTTGACTATTTTCAGTTGGAAACCTTCAATCAGCTTCCATAACTAAAAGGAAGAAAACTATGAAAGAGAAATAATGCAAAAGTTCGTCTTTTTTGGTTACAACTTTATGAAAAAATTGACTTGTAGCTTTTCAGCCTGATTTAGGTACTAATAAACAGACCCTTCTTAGCCTGACTCATCGTATGACATTTCAGATTGTTAAACCAGAACAGTAATATCATGACTTAAAGTAGGAGTGAGCAGTAAAGAAAGTCAGTAGAAACATGTTGTGTGATCTTATTTTGGACTTGCAGGCTACTTTAGTGAGCAGGTAGGAATGCTGTAGCCCATCTGTTGTGACAGGGAAGGCAGGATATGATTTTAGAAGGAAGGATGTTGAATACATTGTGACCTCCCACTGTATAATGTCATTGCCCAATACTAGGCTGTGACTGGGAAGCAGGGGATGCATATCAGGGCTGGTTCAGACCACGTTCTTCAGCAGTGTCTACTGTCAGACCTTGGTGTTCTGTAGTTCCATTCCAAAGGAGGAATGACTCAATCTACCCATTGTTCCCAGATAGTGACACCTGATGTGTTTAAGCCTGGAATAGAGAGAGGAAAGTTGGAAATAACAAGATCCGCATATTGGAAGGAATGTCCTATGGGTGAGTCACAAGTCTGGAGCTTGGGAGACCTCATTCAGGTCCGTGTCACTAAGGGGGTATTTGAAAAGGCTGACTGGTGGTAGATAAGTCTTTCAGTGGGTGAGTCAATACAGCTCATTTAGTTAGCTCCTTGCTGGGTCATCACCTGCCCCAGAAGCCTGTCTGTCTCTACAACTGCAGCACAGAAAGCCTATACCCTTTCTTTTCTTTTCAGGTGGTTTCTGTCTCATTGGTGAAATGGAGGACAGTTATACTCACCTAGTTTATCGACTATACATATTCATGACTGGAATACTAGGTACTGAAGTATTAGAGAACTCTGGGGGAACTAGAGGTAAATATCTGTTTAAATAGAAGGTTATAGTGTTGGAAATTCAGTGGTGCCTTTTATGATTCTTGAGCATGGAGGAAAATCCTGCACAGAGAAAAGCCCTGAATTGAGCTAATACAAGTCTTAATTTTTCTTGATCAAAATATACTCTCCCAGCTTTGGATCTCAGCCTGAAATTTGTCCAGCTGGTATATCTCTATATCGGCAATATTCCAAATAGGACTTAGAGGCAACTGATGTCTAAATTTCTTTTACCAGAGTAATGTAACTGTAAATAAGTTTTTAAAAAAATTTTAATACAATGTCATGTTGATTAGGAGAATAGGGTAGTGGTGGCTATTCCTTACCATGTGTCCTTATTTGCTCTTGCTTGGGTCCTAAGGGGAGGTGGGTTTGTATCCGATGCTGTATCTGTGACTCCTGGAACGCTGTAGAACGGACACCAGAAATCATTCACATCATTATCTGTCACGATAACTCTTCTGTTTTGTGTTCCACCTTTGCTCTTCCATGAGGGGCATCTTGGCTGACTGGCAAAGATGGGAATTAATGTGTACTTCACTGGAGGCACCAGTGGTGAGTTGGCGTTTTGAGCTCATTCCCTGTAGTAGCAGTTGAGTGAACAAGTCCAACACAGTGATATCTGGCAAAAAGCACTGGCAAACTGAGTATTAATTAAACAGCTGATAAAGTTTCATTTGGTTAATTTTCCAAAAAAAAAATTATATCAAAATGAGAACACTTCTGAGCATTGCAGCAGAATGGGATTGAAATGACCGTGATTGCACTGAGTGCAAAACCACCCAGTCCTCCCACACGCTGCCATACTGAACGGAACAGAGGCATAATGTTTTCAGAGCCAAAGCCATGAAGTCTAGTTCAACAGAAAGAGGAAGTGGTGTTTTTTGATGGTTGAATCTTTCATTGAATCTTTTTCTTTTCAGTAAACAGATTAGCAACTCTATACGTAGGCTGATACAAGGAAACTTCCACTCAAATGTGTGATAATGGTGGTAATTAGAAATGGTTGGAAGTTGGTGGGTACTTTGTGACTATTAAATTTTAGACTTTTTGTGCAAAGTTTTCCTCTTTTGGCAAGAAACTCGTGAAACTTGAAGTGTATTTTTAATTATTGGGAGGAAAAAACTCAACATTTTTTCCTG